>NC_091990.1:102944313-103151813 GCF_044704955.1 Pristiophorus japonicus | reverse complement strand
ACACACACAGCTAATGGAATCTACACACACACACACACACATACATTGCCAATTGAATTTTCACACACACACACACTGCTAATGGAATCTACACACACATACACACTGCTAATGGAATCTACACACACACACAGACACACTGCTAATGGAATCGACACACACACACACACACTGCTAATGGAATCTACACACACACACACATACTGCTAATGGAATCTACACACACACACACACATACACACACTGCTAATGGAATCTACACACACACACACACACTGCTAATGGAATCTACACACACACACACACACTGCTAATGGAATCTACACACACACACACTGCTAATGGAATCTACACACACACATACTATTAGTGGAATCTGCACACACACACACAGCTAATGGAATCTACACACACACACTCACACACACACATACATTGAGAATGGAATCTACACACACACTGCTAATGGAATCTACACACACACACACACACTGCTAATGGAATCTACACACACACACACTGCTAATGGAATCTACACACACACACGCTATTAATGGTATCTACACACACACACACTGCTAATGGAATCTACACACACATACACACACTGCTAATGGAATCTACACACACACACTGCTAATGGAATTTACACACACACACACACACACTGCTAATGGAATCTGCACACACACACTGCTAATGGAATCTGCACACACTATTAATGGAATCTACACACACACACACTATTAATGGAATCTACACACACACACACACACATTGCTAATGGAATCTACACACACACACACACTGCTAATGGAATCTACACACACACACACACACGCACTGCTAACGGAATCTACACACACACACACTGCTAATGGAATCTACACACACTACTAATGGAATCTACACACACACCCACTGCTAATGGAATCAACACACACACTATTAATGGAATCAACACACACACACTGCTAATGGAAGCTACACACACACACACACTGCTAATGGAATTGACACACACACTGCTAATGGAATCTACACACACACACACACACACTGCTAATGGAATCGACACACACACACACACACTGCTAATGGAATCTACGCACACACACATACTGCTAATGGAATCTACACACACACACACATACACACACTGCTAATGGAATCTACACACACACACACACACACACTGCTAATGGAATCTACACACACACACACTGCTAATGGCATCTAAACACACACACACTATTAATGGAATCTACACACACACACACACACTGCTAAAGGAATCTACACACACATACACACACTGCTAATGGAATCTACACACACACACACTGCTAATGGAATCTACACACACACACACACACTGCTAATGGAATCTACACACACACACAGACACACTGCTAATGGAATCGACACACACACACACACACTGCTAATGGAATCTACACACACACACACATACTGCTAATGGAATCTACACTCACACACACACACATACACACACTGCTAATGGAATCTACACACACACACACACAAACACTGCTAATGGAATCTACACACACACACACACACACACTGCTAATGGAATCTACACACACACACACTCCTAATGGAATCTACACACACACACTCACACACACACATACATTGCGAATGGAATCTACACACACACTGCTAATGGAATCTACACACACACACACACACTGCTAATGGAATCTACACACACACACACTGCTAATGGAATCTACACACACACACGCTATTAATGGAATCTACACACACACACACTGCTAATGGAATCTACACACACATACACACACTGCTAATGGAATCTACACACACACACTGCTAATGGAATCTACACACACACACACACTGCTAATGGAATCTACACACACACACTGCTAATGGAATCTGCACACACTATTAATGGAATCTACACACACACACACACTATTAATGGAATCTACACACACACACACACACTGCTAATGGAATCTACACACACACACACACACTGCTAATGGAATCTACACACACACACACACACGCACTGCTAACGGAATCTACACACACACCCACTGCTAATGGAATCAACACACAGACTATTAATGGAATCAACACACACACACTGCTAATGGAATCTACACACACACACACACTGCTAATGGAATTGACACACACACTGCTAATGGAATCTACACACACACACACACAGCTAATGGAATCTACACACACACACACACACACACATACACACACTGCTAATGGAATTGACACACACACACACACACACTGCTAATGGAATCTACGCACACATACATACTGCTAATGGAATCTACACACACACACACATACACACACTGCTAATGGAATCTACACACACACACACACACACGCACACTATTAATGGAATCTACACACACACACACTGCTAATGGAATCTACACACACACACACACTGCTAATGGAATCTACACACACACACACACACACACTGCTAATGGAATCTACACACACACACACTGCTAATGGAATCTACACACACACATACTATTAGTGGAATCTACACACACACACACAGCTAATGGAATCTACACACACATACTCACACACACACATACATTGCGAATGGAATCTACACACACACTGCTAATGGAATCTACACACACACACACACTGCTAATGGAATCTACACACACATACACTGCTAATGGAATCTACACACACACACACTATTAATGGAATCGACACACACACACACACACTGCTAATGGAATCTACACACACATACACACACTGCTAATGGAAACTACACACACACACACTGCTAATGGAATCTACACACACACACACTGCTAATGGAATCTACACACACACACAGACACACTGCTAATGGAATCGACACACACACACACACACACTGCTAATGGAATCTACACACACACACACATACTGCTAATGGAATCTACACACACACACACACACATACACACACTGCTAATGGAATCTACACACACACACACACACACAATGCTAATGGAATCTACACACACACACACTGCTAATGGAATCTACACACACACACACACACTGCTAATGGAATCTACACACACACACAGACACACTGCTAATGGAATCGACACACACACACACACTGCTAATGGAATCTACACACACACACACATACTGCTAATGGAATCTACACTCACACACACACACATACACACACTGCTAATGGAATCTACACACACACACACACAAACACTGCTAATGGAATCTACACACACACACACACACACACTGCTAATGGAATCTACACACACACACACTCCTAATGGAATCTACACACACACACTCACACACACACATACATTGCGAATGGAATCTACACACACACTGCTAATGGAATCTACACACACACACACACACTGCTAATGGAATCTACACACACACACACTGCTAATGGAATCTACACACACACACGCTATTAATGGAATCTACACACACACACACTGCTAATGGAATCTACACACACATACACACACTGCTAATGGAATCTACACACACACACTGCTAATGGAATCTACACACACACACACACTGCTAATGGAATCTACACACACACACTGCTAATGGAATCTGCACACACTATTAATGGAATCTACACACACACACACACTATTAATGGAATCTACACACACACACACACACTGCTAATGGAATCTACACACACACACACACACTGCTAATGGAATCTACACACACACACACACACGCACTGCTAACGGAATCTACACACACACCCACTGCTAATGGAATCAACACACAGACTATTAATGGAATCAACACACACACACTGCTAATGGAATCTACACACACACACACACTGCTAATGGAATTGACACACACACTGCTAATGGAATCTACACACACACACACACAGCTAATGGAATCTACACACACACACACACACACACATACACACACTGCTAATGGAATTGACACACACACACACACACACTGCTAATGGAATCTACGCACACATACATACTGCTAATGGAATCTACACACACACACACATACACACACTGCTAATGGAATCTACACACACACACACACACACGCACACTATTAATGGAATCTACACACACACACACTGCTAATGGAATCTACACACACACACACACTGCTAATGGAATCTACACACACACACACACACACACTGCTAATGGAATCTACACACACACACACTGCTAATGGAATCTACACACACACATACTATTAGTGGAATCTACACACACACACACAGCTAATGGAATCTACACACACATACTCACACACACACATACATTGCGAATGGAATCTACACACACACTGCTAATGGAATCTACACACACACACACACTGCTAATGGAATCTACACACACATACACTGCTAATGGAATCTACACACACACACACTATTAATGGAATCGACACACACACACACACACTGCTAATGGAATCTACACACACATACACACACTGCTAATGGAAACTACACACACACACACTGCTAATGGAATCTACACACACACACACTGCTAATGGAATCTACACACACACACAGACACACTGCTAATGGAATCGACACACACACACACACACTGCTAATGGAATCTACACACACACACACATACTGCTAATGGAATCTACACACACACACACACACATACACACACTGCTAATGGAATCTACACACACACACACACACACAATGCTAATGGAATCTACACACACACACACACACTGCTAATGGAATCTACACACACACACACTGCTAATGGAATCTACACACACACATACTATTAGTGGAATCTACACACACACACACACAGCTAATGGAATCTACACACACACACTCACACACACACATACATTGCGAATGGAATCTACACACACACTGCTAATGGAATCTACACACACACACACACACTGCTAATGGAATCTACACACACACACACTGCTAATGGAATCTACACACACACACACAGCTAATGGAATCTACACACACACACACTGCTAATGGAATCTACACACACACACACACAGCTAATGGAATCTACACACACACACTCACACACACACATATATTGCCAATGGAATCTACACACACACGCACACTGCTAATGGAATCTACACACACACACACACACACACACTGCAAATGGAATCTACACACACATACTATTAATGGAATCTACACACACGCACACACAGCTGATGGAATCTACACACACACACACACATACATTGCCAATGGAATCTACACACAAACACACACTATTAATGGAATCTACACACACACACTGCTAATGGAATCTACACACACACACACACTGCTAATGGAATTGACACACACACTGCTAATGGAATCTACACACACACACACACACACTGCTAATGGAATCTACACACACACACACACAGCTAATGGAATCTACACACATACACACACACACATACACACACTGCTAATGGAATCGACACACACACACACACTGCTAATGGAATCTACGCACACACACATACTGCTAATGGAATCTACACACATACACACATACACACACTGCTAATGGAATCTACACACACACACACACACGCACACTATTAATGGAATCTACACACACACACACTGCTAATGGAATCTACACACACACACACTGCTAATGGAATCTACACACACACATACTATTTATGGAATCTACACACACACACACACAGCTAATGGAATCTACACACACACACACATACATTGCCAATTGAATTTTGACACACACACACACTGCTAATGGAATCTACACACACACACACTGCTAATGGAATCTACACACACACACACTATTAATGGAATCTACACACACACACAGTGCTAATGGAATCTACACACACATACACACACTGCTAACGGAATCTACACTCACACACTGCTAATGGAATCTACAAACACACACACACACTGCTAATGGAATCTGCACACACTATTAATGGAACCTACACACACACACACTGCTAATGGAATCTACACACACACACACGATTAATGGAATCTACACACACACACACACTGCGAATGGATTCTACACACACACACATACTGCTAATGGAATCGACACACACACACACACACACACACTAATGGAATTGACACACACACTGCTAATGGAATCTACACACACATACACACACTGCTAATGGAATCTACACACACACACTGCTAATGGAATCTACACACACACATACACACTGCTAATGGAATCGACGCACACACACACACACACTGCTAATGGAATCTACACACACACACACATACTGCTAATGGAATCTACACACACACACACACACATACACACACTGCTAATGGAATGTACACACACACACACACTATTAAATGAATCGACACACACACACACACTGCTAATGGAATCTACACACACACATACTATTAATGGAATCTACACACACACACACAGCTAATGGAATCTACACACACACACTCACACACACACATACATTGCCAATGGAATCTACACACACACGCACACTGCTAATGGAATCTACACACACACACACACACACACTGCTAATGGAATCTACACACACATACTATTAATGGAATCTACACACACACACACACAGCTGATGGAATCTACACACACACACACACACACATACATTGCCAATGGAATTTACACACACACACACACTGATAATGGAATCTACACACACACACTGCTAATGGAATCTACACACACACTGCTAATGCAATCTACACACACACACACATACACACACTGCTAATGGAATCTACACACAAACACACACTATTAATGGAATATACACACACACACACTGCTAATGGAATCTACACACACACACACTGCTAATGGAATCTACACACACACATACTATTAATGGAATCTACACACGCACACACACAGCTAATGGAATCTACACAGACACACACACACACATACATTGCCAATGGAATCTACACACACACACACACTGCTAATGGAATCTACACACACACACACTGCTAATGGAATCTACACACACACACACTATTAATGGAATCTACACACACACACACACTGCTAATGGAATCTACACACACACACACTGCTAATGGCATCTAAACACACACACACTATTAATGGAATCTACACACACACACACACACACACTGCTAAAGGAATCTACACACACATACACACACTGCTAATGGAATCTACACACACACACACTGCTAATGGAATCTACACACACACACACACACTGCTAATGGAATCTACACACACACACAGACACACTGCTAATGGAATCGACACACACACACACACACTGCTAATGGAATCTACACACACACACACATACTGCTAATGGAATCTACACTCACACACACACACATACACACACTGCTAATGGAATCTACACACACACACACACAAACACTGCTAATGGAATCTACACACACACACACACACACTGCTAATGGAATCTACACACACACACACTCCTAATGGAATCTACACACACACACTCACACACACACATACATTGCGAATGGAATCTACACACACACTGCTAATGGAATCTACACACACACACACACACTGCTAATGGAATCTACACACACACACACTGCTAATGGAATCTACACACACACACGCTATTAATGGAATCTACACACACACACACTGCTAATGGAATCTACACACACATACACACACTGCTAATGGAATCTACACACACACACTGCTAATGGAATCTACACACACACACACACTGCTAATGGAATCTACACACACACACTGCTAATGGAATCTGCACACACTATTAATGGAATCTACACACACACACACACTATTAATGGAATCTACACACACACACACACACTGCTAATGGAATCTACACACACACACACACACTGCTAATGGAATCTACACACACACACACACACGCACTGCTAACGGAATCTACACACACACCCACTGCTAATGGAATCAACACACAGACTATTAATGGAATCAACACACACACACTGCTAATGGAATCTACACACACACACACACTGCTAATGGAATTGACACACACACTGCTAATGGAATCTACACACACACACACACAGCTAATGGAATCTACACACACACACACACACACACACATACACACACTGCTAATGGAATTGACACACACACACACACACACTGCTAATGGAATCTACGCACACATACATACTGCTAATGGAATCTACACACACACACACATACACACACTGCTAATGGAATCTACACACACACACACACACGCACACTATTAATGGAATCTACACACACACACACTGCTAATGGAATCTACACACACACACACACTGCTAATGGAATCTACACACACACACACACACACACTGCTAATGGAATCTACACACACACACACTGCTAATGGAATCTACACACACACATACTATTAGTGGAATCTACACACACACACACAGCTAATGGAATCTACACACACATACTCACACACACACATACATTGCAAATGGAATCTACACACACACTGCTAATGGAATCTACACACACACACACACTGCTAATGGAATCTACACACACATACACTGCTAATGGAATCTACACACACACACACTATTAATGGAATCGACACACACACACACACACTGCTAATGGAATCTACACACACATACACACACTGCTAATGGAAACTACACACACACACACTGCTAATGGAATCTACACACACACACACACTGCTAATGGAATCTACACACACACACAGACACACTGCTAATGGAATCGACACACACACACACACACACTGCTAATGGAATCTACACACACACACACATACTGCTAATGGAATCTACACACACACACACACACAATGCTAATGGAATCTACACACACACACACTGCTAATGGAATCTACACACACACATACTATTAGTGGAATCTACACACACACACACACAGCTAATGGAATCTACACACACACATTCACACACACACATACATTGCGAATGGAATCTACACACACACTGCTAATGGAATCTACACACACACACACACACTGCTAATGGAATCTACACACACACACACTGCTAATGGAATCTACACACACACACACAGCTAATGGAATCTACACACACACACACTGCTAATGGAATCTACACACACACACACACAGCTAATGGAATCTACACACACACACTCACACACACACATATATTGCCAATGGAATCTACACACACACGCACACTGCTAATGGAATCTACACACACACACACACACACACACTGCAAATGGAATCTACACACACATACTATTAATGGAATCTACACACACGCACACACAGCTGATGGAATCTACACACACACACACACATACATTGCCAATGGAATCTACACACAAACACACACTATTAATGGAATCTACACACACACACTGCTAATGGAATCTACACACACACACACACTGCTAATGGAATTGACACACACACTGCTAATGGAATCTACACACACACACACACACACTGCTAATGGAATCTACACACACACACACACAGCTAATGGAATCTACACACACACACACACACACATACACACACTGCTAATGGAATCGACACACACACACACACTGCTAATGGAATCTACGCACACACACATACTGCTAATGGAATCTACACACATACACACATACACACACTGCTAATGGAATCTACACACACACACACACACGCACACTATTAATGGAATCTACACACACACACACTGCTAATGGAATCTACACACACACACACTGCTAATGGAATCTACACACACACATACTATTTATGGAATCTACACACACACACACACAGCTAATGGAATCTACACACACACACACACACACATACATTGCCAATTGAATTTTGACACACACACACACTGCTAATGGAATCTACACACACACACACTGCTAATGGAATCTACACACACACACACTATTAATGGAATCTACACACACACACAGTGCTAATGGAATCTACACACACATACACACACTGCTAACGGAATCTACACTCACACACTGCTAATGGAATCTACAAACACACACACACACTGCTAATGGAATCTGCACACACTATTAATGGAACCTACACACACACACACTGCTAATGGAATCTACACACACACACACGATTAATGGAATCTACACACACACACACACTGCGAATGGATTCTACACACACACACATACTGCTAATGGAATCGACACACACACACACACACACACACACTAATGGAATTGACACACACACTGCTAATGGAATCTACACACACATACACACACTGCTAATGGAATCTACACACACACACTGCTAATGGAATCTACACACACACATACACACTGCTAATGGAATCGACGCACACACACACACACACTGCTAATGGAATCTACACACACACACACATACTGCTAATGGAATCTACACACACACACACACACATACACACACTGCTAATGGAATGTACACACACACACACACTATTAAATGAATCGACACACACACACACACTGCTAATGGAATCTACACACACACATACTATTAATGGAATCTACACACACACACACAGCTAATGGAATCTACACACACACACTCACACACACACATACATTGCCAATGGAATCTACACACACACGCACACTGCTAATGGAATCTACACACACACACACACACACACTGCTAATGGAATCTACACACACATACTATTAATGGAATCTACACACACACACACACAGCTGATGGAATCTACACACACACACACACACACATACATTGCCAATGGAATTTACACACACACACACACTGATAATGGAATCTACACACACACACTGCTAATGGAATCTACACACACACTGCTAATGCAATCTACACACACACACACATACACACACTGCTAATGGAATCTACACACAAACACACACTATTAATGGAATATACACACACACACACTGCTAATGGAATCTACACACACACACACTGCTAATGGAATCTACACACACACATACTATTAATGGAATCTACACACGCACACACACAGCTAATGGAATCTACACAGACACACACACACACATACATTGCCAATGGAATCTACACACACACACACACTGCTAATGGAATCTACACACACACACACTGCTAATGGAATCTACACACACACACACTATTAATGGAATCTACACAGACACACACACTGCTAATGGAATCTACACACACATACACACACTGCTAACGGAAGCTACACACACACACACTGCTAATGGAATCTACAAACACACACACCCACTGCTAATGGAATCTACACACACACTGCTAATGGAATCTGCACACACTATTAATGGAACCTACACTCACACACACACTGTTAATGGAACCTACACACACACACACACTATTAATGGAATCTACACATACACACACACACTGCTAATGGAATCTACACACACACACATGCTGCTAATGAAATCGACACACACACACACTGCGAATGGAATTGACACACACATTGCTAATGGAATCTACACACACATACACACACTGCTAATGGAATCTACACACACACACACACTGCTAATGGAACCTACACAGACACACACACTATTAATGTAATCGACACACACACACACACACACACTGCTAATGGAATCTACACACACATACTATTAATGGAATCTACACACACACACACACAGCTGATGGAATCTACACACACACACACACACACATACATTGCCAATGGAATTTACACACACACACACACTGATAATGGAATCTACACACACACACTGCTAATGGAATCTACACACACACTGCTAATGCAATCTACACACACACACACACACACACTGCTAATGGAATCTACACACACACACACATACACACACTGCTCATGGAATCTACACACACACACACACACACACACACTGCTAATGGAATCTACACACACACTGCTAATGGAATCTACACACACACACACTGCTAATGGAATCTACACACACACATACTATTAGTGGAATCTACACACACACACACAGCTAATGGAATCTACACACACACACTCACACACACACATACATTGCGAATTTAATCTACACACACACACACACACTGCTAATGGAATCTACACACACACACACTGCTAATGGAATCTACACACACACACACTATTAATGGAATCTACACACACACACACACTGCTAATGGAATCTACACACACATACACACACTGCAAATGGAATCTACACACACACACACTGCCAATGGAATCTACACACACACATACTATTAGTGGAATCTACACACACACACACAGCTAATGGAATCTACACACACACACTCACACACACACATACATTGCGAATGGAATCTACACACACACTGCTAATGGAATCTACACACACACACACACTGCTAATGGAATCTACACACACACACACACACACACTTCTAATAGAATCTACACACACACACACACTGCTAATGGAATCTACACACACACACACTGCTAATGGAATCTACACACACACATACTATTAGTGGAATCTACACACACACATACAGCTAATGGAATCTACACACACACACTCACACACACACATACATTGCGAATGGAATCTACACACACACTGCTAATGGAATCTACACACACACACACACTGCTAATGGAATCTACACACACATACACTGCTAATGGAATCTACACACACACACACTATTAATGGAATCTACACACACACACACACACTGCTAATGGAATCTACACACACATACACACACTGCTAATGGAATCTACACAACCACACACTGCTAATGGAATCTACACACACACACACACACTGCTAATGGAATCTACACACACACACAGACACACTGCTAATGGAATCGACACACACACACACACTGCTAATGGAATCTACACACACACACACATACTGCTAATGGAATCTACACACACACACACTGCTAATGGAATCTACGCACACATACACACACTGCTAATGGAATCTACACACACACACTGCTAATGGAATCTACACAAACACACACACTGCTAATGGAATCTACACACACACACTGCTAATGGAATCTGCACACACTATTAATGGAATCTACACACACACACTATTAATGGAATCTACACACACACACACTGCTAATGGAATCTACACACACACACACACACTGCTAATGGAATCTACACACACACACACACACGCACTGCTAACGGAATCTACACACACACACACTGCTAATGGAATCTACACACACTACTAATGGAATCTACACATACACCCACTGCTAATGGAATCAACACACAGACTATTAATGGAATCAACACACACACACTGCTAATGGAATCTACACACACACACACACTGCTAATGGAATTGACACACACACTGCTAATGGAATCTACACACACACACACACACTGCTAATGGAATCTACACACACACACACACAGCTAATGGAATCTACACACACACACACACATACACACACTGCTAATGGAATCGACACACACACACACACACACTGCTAATGGAATCTACGCACACACACATTCTGCTAATTGAATCTACACACACACACACATACACACACTGCTAATGTAATCTACACACACACACACACGCACACTATTAATGGAATCTACACACACACACACTGCTAATGGAATCTACACACACACACACTGCTAATGGAATCTACACACACACATACTATTTATGGAATCTACACACACACACACACACAGCTAATGGAATCTACACACACACACACACACACATACATTGCCAATTGAATTTTCACACACACACACACTGCTAATGGAATCTACACACACATACACACTGCTAATGGAATCTACACACACACATACTATTAATGGAATCTACACACACACACACAGCTAATGGAATCTACACACACACACTCACACACACACATACATTGCCAATGTAATCTACACATCCACACACACTGCTAATGTAATCTACACACACACACACACACTGCTAATGGAATCTACACACACACATACACACACACACACACACACACACACACACACACACACACTGCTAATGGAATCTACATACACACACACACTATTAATGGAATCGACACACACACACGCACTGCTAATGGAATTTACACACACAGACACACACTGCTAATCGAATCGACACACACACACACTGCTAATGGAATCTACACACACACATACTGCTAATGGAATCTACACACACACACTGCTAATGGAATCTGCACACACTATTAATGGAATCTACACACACATACACACTGCTAATGCAATCTATACACACACTCTATTAATGGAATCTACACACACATACACACACTGCTAATGGAATCTACACACACACACTGCTAATGGAATCTACACAAACACACACACTGCTAATGGAATCTACACACACACACTATTAATGGAATCTACACACACACACACACACTGCTAAAGGAATCTACACACACACACACACACTGCTAATGGAATCTACACACACACACACACACGCACTGCTAACGGAATCTACACACACACACACTGCTAATGGAATCTACACACACTACTAATGGAATCTACACATACACCCACTGCTAATGGAATCAACACACAGACTATTAATGGAATCAACACACACACACTGCTAATGGAATCTACACACACACACACACTGCTAATGGAATTGACACACACACTGCTAATGGAATCTACACACACACACACACTGCTAATGGAATCTACACACACACACACACTGCTAATGGAATCTACGCACACACACATTCTGCTAATGGAATCTACACACACACACACATACACACACTGCTAATGTAATCTACACACACACACACACACGCACACTATTAATGGAATCTACACACACACACACTGCTAATGGAATCTACACACACACACACTGCTAATGGAATCTACACACACACATACTATTTATGGAATCTACACACACACACACACACAGCTAATGGAATCTACACACACACACACACACACACATACATTGCCAATTGAATTTTCACACACACACACACTGCTAATGGAATCTACACACACATACACACTGCTAATGGAATCTACACACACACACACACACGCACTGCTAACGGAATCTACACACACACACACTGCTAATGGAATCTACACACACTACTAATGGAATCTACACATACACCCACTGCTAATGGAATCAACACACAGACTATTAATGGAATCAACACACACACACTGCTAATGGAATCTACACACACACACACACTGCTAATGGAATTGACACACACACTGCTAATGGAATCTACACACACACACACACAGCTAATGGAATCTACACACACACACTCACACACACACATACATTGCCAATGGAATCTACACATCCACACACACTGCTAATGTAATCTACACACACACACACACACTGCTAATGGAATCTACACACACACATACACACACACACACACACACACACACACACACACACACACTGCTAATGGAATCTACATACACACACACACTATTAATGGAATCGACACACACACACGCACTGCTAATGGAATTTACACACACAGACACACACTGCTAATGGAATCTACACACACACACACTGCTAATGGAATCTACACACACACATACTGCTAATGGAATCTACACACACACACTGCTAATGGAATCTGCACACACTATTAATGGAATCTACACACACATACACACTGCTAATGCAATCTATACACACACTCTATTAATGGAATCTACACACACACACACACACTGCTAATGGAATCGACACACACACACACACTGCTAATGGAATCTACACACACACACACACTGCTAATGGAATCTACACACACACACACACTGCTAATGGAATCTACGCACACACACATTCTGCTAATGGAATCTACACACACACACACATACACACACTGCTAATGTAATCTACACACACACACACACACGCACACTATTAATGGAATCTACACACACACACACTGCTAATGGAATCTACACACACACACACTGCTAATGGAATCTACACACACACATACTATTTATGGAATCTACACACACACACACACACAGCTAATGGAATCTACACACACACACACACACACACATACATTGCCAATTGAATTTTCACACACACACACACTGCTAATGGAATCTACACACACATACACACTGCTAATGGAATCTACACACACACACACACGCACTGCTAACGGAATCTACACACACACACACTGCTAATGGAATCTACACACACTACTAATGGAATCTACACATACACCCACTGCTAATGGAATCAACACACAGACTATTAATGGAATCAACACACACACACTGCTAATGGAATCTACACACACACACACACTGCTAATGGAATTGACACACACACTGCTAATGGAATCTACACACACACACACACAGCTAATGGAATCTACACACACACACTCACACACACACATACATTGCCAATGGAATCTACACATCCACACACACTGCTAATGTAATCTACACACACACACACACACTGCTAATGGAATCTACACACACACATACACACACACACACACACACACACACACACACACACACACTGCTAATGGAATCTACATACACACACACACTATTAATGGAATCGACACACACACACGCACTGCTAATGGAATTTACACACACAGACACACACTGCTAATGGAATCTACACACACACACACTGCTAATGGAATCTACACACACACATACTGCTAATGGAATCTACACACACACACTGCTAATGGAATCTGCACACACTATTAATGGAATCTACACACACATACACACTGCTAATGCAATCTATACACACACTCTATTAATGGAATCTACACACACACACACACACACACACACACTGCTAATGGAATCGACACACACACACACACTGCTAATAAAATCTACACACACACACACACACACACGCACTGCTAATGGAATCTGCACACACACACACTGCTAATGGAATCTACACACACTGCTAATGGAATCTACACACACACCCACTGCTAATGGCATCGACACACCCACTATTAATGGAATCTACACACACACACACTGCTAATGGAATCTACACACACACACACACTATTAATGGAATCTACACACACACACACTGCTAATGGAATCTACACACACACACACACACACACACACACTGCTAATGGAATCTACATACACACACATACTGCTAATGGAATCGACACACACACACACACACACACTAATGGAATTGACACACACACTGCTAATGGAATCTACACACACATACACACACTGCTCATGGAATCTACACACACACACACTGCTAATGGAATCTACACACACACACAGACACACTGCTAATGGAATCGACGCACACACACACACACTGCTAATGGAATCTACACACACACACACACTGCTAATGGAATCTACACACACACATACTATTAATGGAATCTACACACACACACACAGCTAATAGAATCTACACACACACACTCACACACACACATACATTGCCAATGGAATCTACACACACACACACACAAACTGCTAATGGAATCTACACACACACACTATTAATGGAATCTACACACACACACACACTGCGAATGGAATCTACACACACATACACACACTGCTAATGGAATCTACACACACACACCGCTAATGGAATCTACACACACACACACTATTAATGGAATCTACAGACACACACACATTGCTAATGGAATCTACACACACATACACACACTGCTAATGGAATCTACACACACACACACTGCTAATGGAATCTACAAACACACTCACACACTGCTAATGGAATCTACACACACACACACTGCTAATGGAACCTGCACACACTATTAATGGAACCTACACACACACACACTGCTAATGGAATCTACACACACACACACACTGCTAATGGAATCTACACACACACACATACTGCTAATGGAATCGACACACACACACTGCTAATGGAATCGACACACACACACACATACTGCTAATGGAATCTACACACACACACACACACATACACACACTGCTAATGGAATCTACACGCACACACACACACGCACTGCTAATGGAATCTACACACACACACACATACACGCACTGCTAATGGAATCTACACACACACACACACACACACACTGCTAATGGAATCTACACACACACACACACACACTGCTAATAGAATCTACACACACACACACAGCTAATGGAATCTACACACACACACTCACACACACACATACATTTCCAATGGAATCTACACACACACATACTGCTAATGGAATCTACACACACACATACACTGCTAATGGAATCTACACACACACACACACACTGCTAATGGAATCTACACACACACACACACTATTAATGGAATCCACACACACACACACTGCTAATGGAATCTATACACACACACTATTAATGGAATCTACACACACACACACACTGCTAATGGAATCTACACACACACACACTGCTAATAGAATCTACACACACACACACACACGCACTGCTAATGGAATCTACACACACACACACTGCTAATGGAATCTACACACACTGCTAATGGAATCTACACACACACACGCTATTAATGGAATCTACACACACACACACACACACTGCTAATGGAATCTACACACACACACATACTGCTAATGGAATCGACACACACACACACACACTGCTAATGGAATCTACACACACACACACATACTGCTGATGGAATCTACACACACACACACACACACATACATTGCCAATTGAATTTTCACACACACACACACTGCTAATGGAATCTACACACACACACACACTGCTAATGGAATCTACACACACACACACTGCTAATGGAATCTACACACACACACACTGCTAATGGAATCTACACACACACACACTATTTATGGAATCTACACACACACACACACAGCTAATGGAATCTACACACACACACATACATTGCCAATTGAATTTTCACACACACACACACTGCTAATGGAATCTACACACACACACACACTGCTAATGGAATCTACACACACACATACTATTAATGGAATCTACACACACACACACAGCTAATGGAATCTACACACACACACTCACACACACACATACATTGCCAATGGAATCTACACACACACACACTGCTAATGGAATCTACACACACACAGACACACTGCTAATGGAATCTACACACACACACACACACACACACACACACTGCTAATGGAATCGACACACACACACACTATTAATGGAATCCACACACACACACGCACTGCTAATGGAATCTACACACACATACACACACTGCTAATCGAATCTACACACACACACATTGCCAATGGAATCTACACACACACACACTGCTAATGGAATCTACACACACACAGACACACTGCTAATGGAATCTACACACACACACACTGCTAATGGAATCTACACACACACACACTATTAATGGAATCCACACACACACACGCACTGCTAATGGAATCTACACACACATACACACACTGCTAATCGAATTTACACACACACACACTATTAATGGAATCTACACACACATACACACTGCTAATGCAATCTATACACACACTCTATTAATGGAATCTACACACACACACACACACTGCTAATGGAATCTACACACACACACACACTGCTAATAAAATCTACACACACACACACACACGCACTGCTAATGGAATCTACACACACACACACTGCTAATGGAATCTACACACACTGCTAATGGAATCTACACACACACCCACTGCTAATGGAATCGACACACACACTATTAATGGAATCTGCACACACACACACACTGCTAATGGAATCTACACACACACACACACTATTAATGGAATCTACACACACACACACTGCTAATGGAATCTACACACACACACACACACACTGCTAATGGAATCTACACACACACATACTGCTAATGGAATCGACACACACACACACACACATACACACACTGCTAATGGAATCTACACACACACACACACACTGCTAATGGAATCTACACACATACACACACTGCTAATGGAATCTACACACACACACACTTGTAATAGATTTTACACACACACACAGACACACTGCTAATGGAATCGACGCACACACACACACACTGCTAATGGAATCTACACACACACACACATACTGCTAATGGAATCTACACACACACACACACACATACACACACTGCGAATGGAATCTACACACACACACACACTGCTAATGGAATCTACACACACACACACACACTGCTAATGGAATCTACACACACACATAGTATTAATGGAATCTACACACACACACACATAGCTAATGGAATCTACACACACACACTCACACACACACATACATTGCCAATGGAATCTACACACACACGCACACTGCTAATGGAATCTACACACACACACACACAAACACACACACACACACACACTGCTAATGGAATCTACACACACACACACACAAACTGCTAATGGAATCTACACACACACACTATTAATGGAATCTACACATACACACACACTGTGAATGGAATCTACACACACATACACACACTGCTAATGGAATCTACACACACACACCGCTAATGGAATCGACACACACACACACTATTAATGGAATCTACAGACACACACATTGCTAATGGAATCTACACACACATACACACACTGCTAATGGAATCTACACACACACACACTGCTAATGGAATCTACAAACACACTCACACACTGCTAATGGAATCTACACACACACACTGCTAATGGAATCTGCACACACTATTAATGGAACCTACACACACACACACTGCTAATGGAATCTACACACAGACACACTATTAATGGAATCTACACACACACACACACACTGCTAATGGAATCTATACACACACACATACTGCTAATGGAATCGACACACACACACTGCTAATGGAATTGACACACACTGCGAATGGAATCTACACACACATACAAACACTGCTAATGGAATCTACATCCACACACACACTGCTAATGGAATCTACACACACACACAGACACACTGCTAATGGAATCGACACACACACACACACACACTGCTAATGGAATCTACACACACACACACACTGCTAATGGAATCTACACACACACACAGACACACTGCTAATGGAATCGACACACACACACACACACACACTGCTAATGGAATCTACACACACATACACACACTGCTAATGGAATCTACACGCACACACACACACACGCACTGCTAATGGAATCTACACACACACACACACACATACACACACTGCTAATGGAATCTAGACACACATACACACACACACACTGCTAATGGAATCTACACACACACACACACACACTGCTAATGGAATCTACACACACACACACACACTGCTAATGGAATCTACACACACACATACTATTAATGGAATCTACACACACACACACACAGCTAATGAAATCTACACACACACACTCACACACACACATACATTGCCAATGGAATCTACACACACACATACTGCTAATGGAATCTACACACACACACACACTGCTAATGGAATCTACACACACACACACACACACACTGCTAATGGAATCTACACACACACACACACACTATTAATGGAATCCACACACACACACACTGCAAATGGAATCTATACACACACACTATTAATGGAATCTACACACACACACACACTGCTAATGGAATCTACACACACACATACTATTTATGGAATCTACACACACACACACACAGCTAATGGAATCTACACACACACACACACACATACATTGCCAATTGAATTTTGACACACACACACACTGCTAATGGAATCTACACACACACACACTGCTAATGGAATCTACACACACACACACTATTAATGGAATCTACACACACACACAGTGCTAATGGAATCTACACACACATACACACACTGCTAACGGAATCTACACTCACACACTGCTAATGGAATCTACAAACACACACACACACTGCTAATGGAATCTGCACACACTATTAATGGAACCTACACACACACACACTGCTAATGGAATCTACACACACACACACGATTAATGGAATCTACACACACACACACACTGCGAATGGATTCTACACACACACACATACTGCTAATGGAATCGACACACACACACACACACACACACACTAATGGAATTGACACACACACTGCTAATGGAATCTACACACACATACACACACTGCTAATGGAATCTACACACACACACTGCTAATGGAATCTACACACACACATACACACTGCTAATGGAATCGACGCACACACACACACACACTGCTAATGGAATCTACACACACACACACATACTGCTAATGGAATCTACACACACACACACACACATACACACACTGCTAATGGAATGTACACACACACACACACTATTAAATGAATCGACACACACACACACACTGCTAATGGAATCTACACACACACATACTATTAATGGAATCTACACACACACACACAGCTAATGGAATCTACACACACACACTCACACACACACATACATTGCCAATGGAATCTACACACACACGCACACTGCTAATGGAATCTACACACACACACACACACACACTGCTAATGGAATCTACACACACATACTATTAATGGAATCTACACACACACACACACAGCTGATGGAATCTACACACACACACACACACACATACATTGCCAATGGAATTTACACACACACACACACTGATAATGGAATCTACACACACACACTGCTAATGGAATCTACACACACACTGCTAATGCAATCTACACACACACACACATACACACACTGCTAATGGAATCTACACACAAACACACACTATTAATGGAATATACACACACACACACTGCTAATGGAATCTACACACACACACACTGCTAATGGAATCTACACACACACATACTATTAATGGAATCTACACACGCACACACACAGCTAATGGAATCTACACAGACACACACACACACATACATTGCCAATGGAATCTACACACACACACACACTGCTAATGGAATCTACACACACACACACTGCTAATGGAATCTACACACACACACACTATTAATGGAATCTACACACACACACACACTGCTAATGGAATCTACACACACACACACTGCTAATGGCATCTAAACACACACACACTATTAATGGAATCTACACACACACACACACACACACTGCTAAAGGAATCTACACACACATACACACACTGCTAATGGAATCTACACACACACACACTGCTAATGGAATCTACACACACACACACACACTGCTAATGGAATCTACACACACACACAGACACACTGCTAATGGAATCGACACACACACACACACACTGCTAATGGAATCTACACACACACACACATACTGCTAATGGAATCTACACTCACACACACACACATACACACACTGCTAATGGAATCTACACACACACACACACAAACACTGCTAATGGAATCTACACACACACACACACACACTGCTAATGGAATCTACACACACACACACTCCTAATGGAATCTACACACACACACTCACACACACACATACATTGCGAATGGAATCTACACACACACTGCTAATGGAATCTACACACACACACACACACTGCTAATGGAATCTACACACACACACACTGCTAATGGAATCTACACACACACACGCTATTAATGGAATCTACACACACACACACTGCTAATGGAATCTACACACACATACACACACTGCTAATGGAATCTACACACACACACTGCTAATGGAATCTACACACACACACACACTGCTAATGGAATCTACACACACACACTGCTAATGGAATCTGCACACACTATTAATGGAATCTACACACACACACACACTATTAATGGAATCTACACACACACACACACACTGCTAATGGAATCTACACACACACACACACACTGCTAATGGAATCTACACACACACACACACACGCACTGCTAACGGAATCTACACACACACCCACTGCTAATGGAATCAACACACAGACTATTAATGGAATCAACACACACACACTGCTAATGGAATCTACACACACACACACACTGCTAATGGAATTGACACACACACTGCTAATGGAATCTACACACACACACACACAGCTAATGGAATCTACACACACACACACACACACACACACATACACACACTGCTAATGGAATTGACACACACACACACACACACTGCTAATGGAATCTACGCACACATACATACTGCTAATGGAATCTACACACACACACACATACACACACTGCTAATGGAATCTACACACACACACACACACGCACACTATTAATGGAATCTACACACACACACACTGCTAATGGAATCTACACACACACACACACTGCTAATGGAATCTACACACACACACACACACACACTGCTAATGGAATCTACACACACACACACTGCTAATGGAATCTACACACACACATACTATTAGTGGAATCTACACACACACACACAGCTAATGGAATCTACACACACATACTCACACACACACATACATTGCAAATGGAATCTACACACACACTGCTAATGGAATCTACACACACACACACACTGCTAATGGAATCTACACACACATACACTGCTAATGGAATCTACACACACACACACTATTAATGGAATCGACACACACACACACACACTGCTAATGGAATCTACACACACATACACACACTGCTAATGGAAACTACACACACACACACTGCTAATGGAATCTACACACACACACACACTGCTAATGGAATCTACACACACACACAGACACACTGCTAATGGAATCGACACACACACACACACACACTGCTAATGGAATCTACACACACACACACATACTGCTAATGGAATCTACACACACACACACACACAATGCTAATGGAATCTACACACACACACACTGCTAATGGAATCTACACACACACATACTATTAGTGGAATCTACACACACACACACACAGCTAATGGAATCTACACACACACATTCACACACACACATACATTGCGAATGGAATCTACACACACACTGCTAATGGAATCTACACACACACACACACACTGCTAATGGAATCTACACACACACACACTGCTAATGGAATCTACACACACACCCACTGCTAATGGAATCAACACACAGACTATTAATGGAATCAACACACACACACTGCTAATGGAATCTACACACACACACACACTGCTAATGGAATTGACACACACACTGCTAATGGAATCTACACACACACACACACAGCTAATGGAATCTACACACACACACACACACACACACACACATACACACACTGCTAATGGAATTGACACACACACACACACACACTGCTAATGGAATCTACGCACACATACATACTGCTAATGGAATCTACACACACACACACATACACACACTGCTAATGGAATCTACACACACACACACACACGCACACTATTAATGGAATCTACACACACACACACTGCTAATGGAATCTACACACACACACACACTGCTAATGGAATCTACACACACACACACACACACACTGCTAATGGAATCTACACACACACACACTGCTAATGGAATCTACACACACACATACTATTAGTGGAATCTACACACACACACACAGCTAATGGAATCTACACACACATACTCACACACACACATACATTGCAAATGGAATCTACACACACACTGCTAATGGAATCTACACACACACACACACTGCTAATGGAATCTACACACACATACACTGCTAATGGAATCTACACACACACACACTATTAATGGAATCGACACACACACACACACACTGCTAATGGAATCTACACACACATACACACACTGCTAATGGAAACTACACACACACACACTGCTAATGGAATCTACACACACACACACACTGCTAATGGAATCTACACACACACACAGACACACTGCTAATGGAATCGACACACACACACACACACACTGCTAATGGAATCTACACACACACACACATACTGCTAATGGAATCTACACACACACACACACACTATTAATGGAATCCACACACACACACACTGCAAATGGAATCTATACACACACACTATTAATGGAATCTACACACACACACACACTGCTAATGGAATCTACACACACACATACTATTTATGGAATCTACACACACACACACACAGCTAATGGAATCTACACACACACACACACACATACATTGCCAATTGAATTTTGACACACACACACACTGCTAATGGAATCTACACACACACACACTGCTAATGGAATCTACACACACACACACTATTAATGGAATCTACACACACACACAGTGCTAATGGAATCTACACACACATACACACACTGCTAACGGAATCTACACTCACACACTGCTAATGGAATCTACAAACACACACACACACTGCTAATGGAATCTGCACACACTATTAATGGAACCTACACACACACACACTGCTAATGGAATCTACACACACACACACGATTAATGGAATCTACACACACACACACACTGCGAATGGATTCTACACACACACACACATACTGCTAATGGAATCGACACACACACACACACACACACACACTAATGGAATTGACACACACACTGCTAATGGAATCTACACACACATACACACACTGCTAATGGAATCTACACACACACACTGCTAATGGAATCTACACACACACATACACACTGCTAATGGAATCGACGCACACACACACACACACTGCTAATGGAATCTACACACACACACACATACTGCTAATGGAATCTACACACACACACACACACATACACACACTGCTAATGGAATGTACACACACACACACACTATTAAATGAATCGACACACACACACACACTGCTAATGGAATCTACACACACACATACTATTAATGGAATCTACACACACACACACAGCTAATGGAATCTACACACACACACTCACACACACACATACATTGCCAATGGAATCTACACACACACGCACACTGCTAATGGAATCTACACACACACACACACACACACTGCTAATGGAATCTACACACACATACTATTAATGGAATCTACACACACACACACACAGCTGATGGAATCTACACACACACACACACACACATACATTGCCAATGGAATTTACACACACACACACACTGATAATGGAATCTACACACACACACTGCTAATGGAATCTACACACACACTGCTAATGCAATCTACACACACACACACATACACACACTGCTAATGGAATCTACACACAAACACACACTATTAATGGAATATACACACACACACACTGCTAATGGAATCTACACACACACACACTGCTAATGGAATCTACACACACACATACTATTAATGGAATCTACACACGCACACACACAGCTAATGGAATCTACACAGACACACACACACACATACATTGCCAATGGAATCTACACACACACACACACTGCTAATGGAATCTACACACACACACACTGCTAATGGAATCTACACACACACACACTATTAATGGAATCTACACACACACACACACTGCTAATGGAATCTACACACACACACACTGCTAATGGCATCTAAACACACACACACTATTAATGGAATCTACACACACACACACACACACACTGCTAAAGGAATCTACACACACATACACACACTGCTAATGGAATCTACACACACACACACTGCTAATGGAATCTACACACACACACACACACTGCTAATGGAATCTACACACACACACAGACACACTGCTAATGGAATCGACACACACACACACACACTGCTAATGGAATCTACACACACACACACATACTGCTAATGGAATCTACACTCACACACACACACATACACACACTGCTAATGGAATCTACACACACACACACACAAACACTGCTAATGGAATCTACACACACACACACACACACTGCTAATGGAATCTACACACACACACACTCCTAATGGAATCTACACACACACACTCACACACACACATACATTGCGAATGGAATCTACACACACACTGCTAATGGAATCTACACACACACACACACACTGCTAATGGAATCTACACACACACACACTGCTAATGGAATCTACACACACACACGCTATTAATGGAATCTACACACACACACACTGCTAATGGAATCTACACACACATACACACACTGCTAATGGAATCTACACACACACACTGCTAATGGAATCTACACACACACACACACTGCTAATGGAATCTACACACACACACTGCTAATGGAATCTGCACACACTATTAATGGAATCTACACACACACACACACTATTAATGGAATCTACACACACACACACACACTGCTAATGGAATCTACACACACACACACACACTGCTAATGGAATCTACACACACACACACACACGCACTGCTAACGGAATCTACACACACACCCACTGCTAATGGAATCAACACACAGACTATTAATGGAATCAACACACACACACTGCTAATGGAATCTACACACACACACACACTGCTAATGGAATTGACACACACACTGCTAATGGAATCTACACACACACACACACAGCTAATGGAATCTACACACACACACACACACACACACACATACACACACTGCTAATGGAATTGACACACACACACACACACACTGCTAATGGAATCTACGCACACATACATACTGCTAATGGAATCTACACACACACACACATACACACACTGCTAATGGAATCTACACACACACACACACACGCACACTATTAATGGAATCTACACACACACACACTGCTAATGGAATCTACACACACACACACACTGCTAATGGAATCTACACACACACACACACACACACTGCTAATGGAATCTACACACACACACACTGCTAATGGAATCTACACACACACATACTATTAGTGGAATCTACACACACACACACAGCTAATGGAATCTACACACACATACTCACACACACACATACATTGCAAATGGAATCTACACACACACTGCTAATGGAATCTACACACACACACACACTGCTAATGGAATCTACACACACATACACTGCTAATGGAATCTACACACACACACACTATTAATGGAATCGACACACACACACACACACTGCTAATGGAATCTACACACACATACACACACTGCTAATGGAAACTACACACACACACACTGCTAATGGAATCTACACACACACACACACTGCTAATGGAATCTACACACACACACAGACACACTGCTAATGGAATCGACACACACACACACACACACTGCTAATGGAATCTACACACACACACACATACTGCTAATGGAATCTACACACACACACACACACAATGCTAATGGAATCTACACACACACACACTGCTAATGGAATCTACACACACACATACTATTAGTGGAATCTACACACACACACACACAGCTAATGGAATCTACACACACACATTCACACACACACATACATTGCGAATGGAATCTACACACACACTGCTAATGGAATCTACACACACACACACACACTGCTAATGGAATCTACACACACACACACTGCTAATGGAATCTACACACACACCCACTGCTAATGGAATCAACACACAGACTATTAATGGAATCAACACACACACACTGCTAATGGAATCTACACACACACACACACTGCTAATGGAATTGACACACACACTGCTAATGGAATCTACACACACACACACACAGCTAATGGAATCTACACACACACACACACACACACACACACATACACACACTGCTAATGGAATTGACACACACACACACACACACTGCTAATGGAATCTACGCACACATACATACTGCTAATGGAATCTACACACACACACACATACACACACTGCTAATGGAATCTACACACACACACACACACGCACACTATTAATGGAATCTACACACACACACACTGCTAATGGAATCTACACACACACACACACTGCTAATGGAATCTACACACACACACACACACACACTGCTAATGGAATCTACACACACACACACTGCTAATGGAATCTACACACACACATACTATTAGTGGAATCTACACACACACACACAGCTAATGGAATCTACACACACATACTCACACACACACATACATTGCAAATGGAATCTACACACACACTGCTAATGGAATCTACACACACACACACACTGCTAATGGAATCTACACACACATACACTGCTAATGGAATCTACACACACACACACTATTAATGGAATCGACACACACACACACACACTGCTAATGGAATCTACACACACATACACACACTGCTAATGGAAACTACACACACACACACTGCTAATGGAATCTACACACACACACACACTGCTAATGGAATCTACACACACACACAGACACACTGCTAATGGAATCGACACACACACACACACACACTGCTAATGGAATCTACACACACACACACATACTGCTAATGGAATCTACACACACACACACACACAATGCTAATGGAATCTACACACACACACACTGCTAATGGAATCTACACACACACATACTATTAGTGGAATCTACACACACACACACACAGCTAATGGAATCTACACACACACATTCACACACACACATACATTGCGAATGGAATCTACACACACACTGCTAATGGAATCTACACACACACACACACACTGCTAATGGAATCTACACACACACACACTGCTAATGGAATCTACACACACACACACAGCTAATGGAATCTACACACACACACACTGCTAATGGAATCTACACACACACACACACAGCTAATGGAATCTACACACACACACTCACACACACACATATATTGCCAATGGAATCTACACACACACGCACACTGCTAATGGAATCTACACACACACACACACACACACACTGCAAATGGAATCTACACACACATACTATTAATGGAATCTACACACACGCACACACAGCTGATGGAATCTACACACACACACACACATACATTGCCAATGGAATCTACACACAAACACACACTATTAATGGAATCTACACACACACACTGCTAATGGAATCTACACACACACACACACTGCTAATGGAATTGACACACACACTGCTAATGGAATCTACACACACACACACACACACTGCTAATGGAATCTACACACACACACACACAGCTAATGGAATCTACACACACACACACACACACATACACACACTGCTAATGGAATCGACACACACACACACACTGCTAATGGAATCTACGCACACACACATACTGCTAATGGAATCTACACACATACACACATACACACACTGCTAATGGAATCTACACACACACACACACACGCACACTATTAATGGAATCTACACACACACACACTGCTAATGGAATCTACACACACACACACTGCTAATGGAATCTACACACACACATACTATTTATGGAATCTACACACACACACACACAGCTAATGGAATCTACACACACACACACACACACATACATTGCCAATTGAATTTTGACACACACACACACTGCTAATGGAATCTACACACACACACACTGCTAATGGAATCTACACACACACACACTATTAATGGAATCTACACACACACACAGTGCTAATGGAATCTACACACACATACACACACTGCTAACGGAATCTACACTCACACACTGCTAATGGAATCTACAAACACACACACACACTGCTAATGGAATCTGCACACACTATTAATGGAACCTACACACACACACACTGCTAATGGAATCTACACACACACACACGATTAATGGAATCTACACACACACACACACTGCGAATGGATTCTACACACACACACATACTGCTAATGGAATCGACACACACACACACACACACACACACTAATGGAATTGACACACACACTGCTAATGGAATCTACACACACATACACACACTGCTAATGGAATCTACACACACACACTGCTAATGGAATCTACACACACACATACACACTGCTAATGGAATCGACGCACACACACACACACACTGCTAATGGAATCTACACACACACACACATACTGCTAATGGAATCTACACACACACACACACACATACACACACTGCTAATGGAATGTACACACACACACACACTATTAAATGAATCGACACACACACACACACTGCTAATGGAATCTACACACACACATACTATTAATGGAATCTACACACACACACACAGCTAATGGAATCTACACACACACACTCACACACACACATACATTGCCAATGGAATCTACACACACACGCACACTGCTAATGGAATCTACACACACACACACACACACACTGCTAATGGAATCTACACACACATACTATTAATGGAATCTACACACACACACACACACAGCTGATGGAATCTACACACACACACACACACACATACATTGCCAATGGAATTTACACACACACACACACTGATAATGGAATCTACACACACACACTGCTAATGGAATCTACACACACACTGCTAATGCAATCTACACACACACACACATACACACACTGCTAATGGAATCTACACACAAACACACACTATTAATGGAATATACACACACACACACTGCTAATGGAATCTACACACACACACACTGCTAATGGAATCTACACACACACATACTATTAATGGAATCTACACACGCACACACACAGCTAATGGAATCTACACAGACACACACACACACATACATTGCCAATGGAATCTACACACACACACACACTGCTAATGGAATCTACACACACACACACTGCTAATGGAATCTACACACACACACACTATTAATGGAATCTACACAGACACACACACTGCTAATGGAATCTACACACACATACACACACTGCTAACGGAAGCTACACACACACAGCTAATGGAATCTACAAACACACACACCCACTGCTAATGGAATCTACACACACACTGCTAATGGAATCTGCACACACTATTAATGGAACCTACACTCACACACACACTGTTAATGGAACCTACACACACACACACTATTAATGGAATCTACACATACACACACACACTGCTAATGGAATCTACACACACACACATGCTGCTAATGAAATCGACACACACACACACTGCGAATGGAATTGACACACACATTGCTAATGGAATCTACACACACATACACACACTGCTAATGGAATCTACACACACACACACACTGCTAATGGAACCTACACAGACACACACACTATTAATGGAATCGACACACACACACACACACACACACACACACACACACACTGCTAATGGAATCTACACACACACACACATACACACACTGCTCATGGAATCTACACACACACACACACACACACACACTGCTAATGGAATCTACACACACACTGCTAATGGAATCTACACACACACACACTGCTAATGGAATCTACACACACACATACTATTAGTGGAATCTACACACACACACACAGCTAATGGAATCTACACACACACACTCACACACACACATACATTGCGAATTTAATCTACACACACACACACACACTGCTAATGGAATCTACACACACACACACTGCTAATGGAATCTACACACACACACACTATTAATGGAATCTACACACACACACACACTGCTAATGGAATCTACACACACATACACACACTGCAAATGGAATCTACACACACACACACTGCCAATGGAATCTACACACACACATACTATTAGTGGAATCTACACACACACACACAGCTAATGGAATCTACACACACACACTCACACACACACATACATTGCGAATGGAATCTACACACACACTGCTAATGGAATCTACACACACACACACACTGCTAATGGAATCTACACACACACACACACACACACTTCTAATAGAATCTACACACACACACACACACTGCTAATGGAATCTACACACACACACACTGCTAATGGAATCTACACACACACACACTATTAATGGAATCTACACACACACACACACTGCTAATGGAATCTACACACACATACACACACTGCAAATGGAATCTACACACACACACACTGCTAATGGAATCTACACACACACATACTATTAGTGGAATCTACACACACACATACAGCTAATGGAATCTACACACACACACTCACACACACACATACATTGCGAATGGAATCTACACACACACTGCTAATGGAATCTACACACACACACACACTGCTAATGGAATCTACACACACATACACTGCTAATGGAATCTACACACACACACACTATTAATGGAATCTACACACACACACACACACTGCTAATGGAATCTACACACACATACACACACTGCTAATGGAATCTACACAACCACACACTGCTAATGGAATCTACACACACACACACACACTGCTAATGGAATCTACACACACACACAGACACACTGCTAATGGAATCGACACACACACACACACTGCTAATGGAATCTACACACACACACACATACTGCTAATGGAATCTACACACACACACACTGCTAATGGAATCTACACACACATACACACACTGCTAATGGAATCTACACACACACACTGCTAATGGAATCTACACAAACACACACACTGCTAATGGAATCTACACACACACACTGCTAATGGAATCTGCACACACTATTAATGGAATCTACACACACACACTATTAATGGAATCTACACACACACACACACACTGCTAATGGAATCTACACACACACACACACACTGCTAATGGAATCTACACACACACACACACACGCACTGCTAACGGAATCTACACACACACACACTGCTAATGGAATCTACACACACTACTAATGGAATCTACACATACACCCACTGCTAATGGAATCAACACACAGACTATTAATGGAATCAACACACACACACACACTGCTAATGGAATCTACACACACACACACACTGCTAATGGAATTGACACACACACTGCTAATGGAATCTACACACACACACACACACTGCTAATGGAATCTACACACACACACACACAGCTAATGGAATCTACACACACACACACACATACACACACTGCTAATGGAATCGACACACACACACACACACACTGCTAATGGAATCTACGCACACACACATTCTGCTAATTGAATCTACACACACACACACATACACACACTGCTAATGTAATCTACACACACACACACACACGCACACTATTAATGGAATCTACACACACACACACTGCTAATGGAATCTACACACACACACACTGCTAATGGAATCTACACACACACATACTATTTATGGAATCTACACACACACACACACACAGCTAATGGAATCTACACACACACACACACACACATACATTGCCAATTGAATTTTCACACACACACACACTGCTAATGGAATCTACACACACATACACACTGCTAATGGAATCTACACACACACATACTATTAATGGAATCTACACACACACACACAGCTAATGGAATCTACACACACACACTCACACACACACATACATTGCCAATGTAATCTACACATCCACACACACTGCTAATGTAATCTACACACACACACACACACTGCTAATGGAATCTACACACACACATACACACACACACACACACACACACACACACACACACACTGCTAATGGAATCTACATACACACACACACTATTAATGGAATCGACACACACACACGCACTGCTAATGGAATTTACACACACAGACACACACTGCTAATCGAATCGACACACACACACACTGCTAATGGAATCTACACACACACATACTGCTAATGGAATCTACACACACACACTGCTAATGGAATCTGCACACACTATTAATGGAATCTACACACACATACACACTGCTAATGCAATCTATACACACACTCTATTAATGGAATCTACACACACATACACACACTGCTAATGGAATCTACACACACACACTGCTAATGGAATCTACACAAACACACACACTGCTAATGGAATCTACACACACACACTGCTAATGGAATCTGCACACACTATTAATGGAATCTACACACACACACTATTAATGGAATCTACACACACACACACACACTGCTAATGGAATCTACACACACACACACACACTGCTAATGGAATCTACACACACACACACACACGCACTGCTAACGGAATCTACACACACACACACTGCTAATGGAATCTACACACACTACTAATGGAATCTACACATACACCCACTGCTAATGGAATCAACACACAGACTATTAATGGAATCAACACACACACACTGCTAATGGAATCTACACACACACACACACTGCTAATGGAATTGACACACACACTGCTAATGGAATCTACACACACACACACACTGCTAATGGAATCTACACACACACACACACTGCTAATGGAATCTACGCACACACACATTCTGCTAATGGAATCTACACACACACACACATACACACACTGCTAATGTAATCTACACACACACACACACACGCACACTATTAATGGAATCTACACACACACACACTGCTAATGGAATCTACACACACACACACTGCTAATGGAATCTACACACACACATACTATTTATGGAATCTACACACACACACACACACAGCTAATGGAATCTACACACACACACACACACACACATACATTGCCAATTGAATTTTCACACACACACACACTGCTAATGGAATCTACACACACATACACACTGCTAATGGAATCTACACACACACACACACACGCACTGCTAATGGAATCTACACACACTACTAATGGAATCTACACATACACCCACTGCTAATGGAATCAACACACAGACTATTAATGGAATCAACACACACACACTGCTAATGGAATCTACACACACACACACACTGCTAATGGAATTGACACACACACTGCTAATGGAATCTACACACACACACACACAGCTAATGGAATCTACACACACACACTCACACACACACATACATTGCCAATGGAATCTACACATCCACACACACTGCTAATGTAATCTACACACACACACACACACTGCTAATGGAATCTACACACACACATACACACACACACACACACACACACACACACACACACACACTGCTAATGGAATCTACATACACACACACACTATTAATGGAATCGACACACACACACGCACTGCTAATGGAATTTACACACACAGACACACACTGCTAATGGAATCTACACACACACACACTGCTAATGGAATCTACACACACACATACTGCTAATGGAATCTACACACACACACTGCTAATGGAATCTGCACACACTATTAATGGAATCTACACACACATACACACTGCTAATGCAATCTATACACACACTCTATTAATGGAATCTACACACACACACACACACTGCTAATGGAATCGACACACACACACACACTGCTAATGGAATCTACACACACACACACACTGCTAATGGAATCTACACACACACACACACTGCTAATGGAATCTACGCACACACACATTCTGCTAATGGAATCTACACACACACACACATACACACACTGCTAATGTAATCTACACACACACACACACACGCACACTATTAATGGAATCTACACACACACACACTGCTAATGGAATCTACACACACACACACTGCTAATGGAATCTACACACACACATACTATTTATGGAATCTACACACACACACACACACAGCTAATGGAATCTACACACACACACACACACACACATACATTGCCAATTGAATTTTCACACACACACACACTGCTAATGGAATCTACACACACATACACACTGCTAATGGAATCTACACACACACACACACGCACTGCTAACGGAATCTACACACACACACACTGCTAATGGAATCTACACACACTACTAATGGAATCTACACATACACCCACTGCTAATGGAATCAACACACAGACTATTAATGGAATCAACACACACACACTGCTAATGGAATCTACACACACACACACACTGCTAATGGAATTGACACACACACTGCTAATGGAATCTACACACACACACACACAGCTAATGGAATCTACACACACACATACTATTAATGGAATCTACACACACACACACACAGCTAATGAAATCTACACACACACACTCACACACACACATACATTGCCAATGGAATCTACACATCCACACACACTGCTAATGTAATCTACACACACACACACACACTGCTAATGGAATCTACACACACACATACACACACACACACACACACACACACACACACACACACACTGCTAATGGAATCTACATACACACACACACTATTAATGGAATCGACACACACACACGCACTGCTAATGGAATTTACACACACAGACACACACTGCTAATGGAATCTACACACACACACACTGCTAATGGAATCTACACACACACATACTGCTAATGGAATCTACACACACACACTGCTAATGGAATCTGCACACACTATTAATGGAATCTACACACACATACACACTGCTAATGCAATCTATACACACACTCTATTAATGGAATCTACACACACACACACACACTGCTAATGGAATCGACACACACACACACACTGCTAATAAAATCTACACACACACACACACACACACGCACTGCTAATGGAATCTGCACACACACACACTGCTAATGGAATCTACACACACTGCTAATGGAATCTACACACACACCCACTGCTAATGGCATCGACACACCCACTATTAATGGAATCTACACACACACACACTGCTAATGGAATCTACACACACACACACACTATTAATGGAATCTACACACACACACACTGCTAATGGAATCTACACACACACACACACACACACACACACTGCTAATGGAATCTACATACACACACATACTGCTAATGGAATCGACACACACACACACACACACACTAATGGAATTGACACACACACTGCTAATGGAATCTACACACACATACACACACTGCTCATGGAATCTACACACACACACACTGCTAATGGAATCTACACACACACACAGACACACTGCTAATGGAATCGACGCACACACACACACACTGCTAATGGAATCTACACACACACACACACTGCTAATGGAATCTACACACACACATACTATTAATGGAATCTACACACACACACACAGCTAATAGAATCTACACACACACACTCACACACACACATACATTGCCAATGGAATCTACACACACACACACACAAACTGCTAATGGAATCTACACACACACACTATTAATGGAATCTACACACACACACACACTGCGAATGGAATCTACACACACATACACACACTGCTAATGGAATCTACACACACACACCGCTAATGGAATCTACACACACACACACTATTAATGGAATCTACAGACACACACACATTGCTAATGGAATCTACACACACATACACACACTGCTAATGGAATCTACACACACACACACTGCTAATGGAATCTACAAACACACTCACACACTGCTAATGGAATCTACACACACACACACTGCTAATGGAACCTGCACACACTATTAATGGAACCTACACACACACACACTGCTAATGGAATCTACACACACACACACACTGCTAATGGAATCTACACACACACACATACTGCTAATGGAATCGACACACACACACTGCTAATGGAATCGACACACACACACACATACTGCTAATGGAATCTACACACACACACACACACATACACACACTGCTAATGGAATCTACACGCACACACACACACGCACTGCTAATGGAATCTACACACACACACACACACACACACTGCTAATGGAATCTACACACACACACACACATACTGCTAATAGAATCTACACACACACATACTGCTAATGGAATCTACACACACACATACACTGCTAATGGAATCTACACACACACACACACACTGCTAATGGAATCTACACACACACACACACTATTAATGGAATCCACACACACACACACTGCTAATGGAATCTATACACACACACTATTAATGGAATCTACACACACACACACACTGCTAATGGAATCTACACACACACACACTGCTAATAGAATCTACACACACACACACACACGCACTGCTAATGGAATCTACACACACACACACTGCTAATGGAATCTACACACACTGCTAATGGAATCTACACACACACACGCTATTAATGGAATCTACACACACACACACACACACTGCTAATGGAATCTACACACACACACATACTGCTAATGGAATCGACACACACACACACACACTGCTAATGGAATCTACACACACACACACATACTGCTGATGGAATCTACACACACACACACACACACATACATTGCCAATTGAATTTTCACACACACACACACTGCTAATGGAATCTACACACACACACACACTGCTAATGGAATCTACACACACACACACTGCTAATGGAATCTACACACACACACACTGCTAATGGAATCTACACACACACACACTATTTATGGAATCTACACACACACACACACAGCTAATGGAATCTACACACACACACATACATTGCCAATTGAATTTTCACACACACACACACTGCTAATGGAATCTACACACACACACACACTGCTAATGGAATCTACACACACACATACTATTAATGGAATCTACACACACACACACAGCTAATGGAATCTACACACACACACTCACACACACACATACATTGCCAATGGAATCTACACACACACACACTGCTAATGGAATCTACACACACACAGACACACTGCTAATGGAATCTACACACACACACACACACACACACACACACACACTGCTAATGGAATCGACACACACACACACTATTAATGGAATCCACACACACACACGCACTGCTAATGGAATCTACACACACATACACACACTGCTAATCGAATCTACACACACACACATTGCCAATGGAATCTACACACACACACACTGCTAATGGAATCTACACACACACAGACACACTGCTAATGGAATCTACACACACACACACTGCTAATGGAATCTACACACACACACACTATTAATGGAATCCACACACACACACGCACTGCTAATGGAATCTACACACACATACACACACTGCTAATCGAATCTACACACACACACACTATTAATGGAATCTACACACACATACACACTGCTAATGCAATCTATACACACACTCTATTAATGGAATCTACACACACACACACACACTGCTAATGGAATCTACACACACACACACACTGCTAATAAAATCTACACACACACACACACACACGCACTGCTAATGGAATCTACACACACACACACTGCTAATGGAATCTACACACACTGCTAATGGAATCTACACACACACCCACTGCTAATGGAATCGACACACACACTATTAATGGAATCTGCACACACACACACACTGCTAATGGAATCTACACACACACACACACTATTAATGGAATCTACACACACACACACTGCTAATGGAATCTACACACACACACACACACACTGCTAATGGAATCTACACACACACATACTGCTAATGGAATCGACACACACACACACACACATACACACACTGCTAATGGAATCTACACACACACACACACACTGCTAATGGAATCTACACACATACACACACTGCTAATGGAATCTACACACACACACACTTGTAATAGATTTTACACACACACACAGACACACTGCTAATGGAATCGACGCACACACACACACACTGCTAATGGAATCTACACACACACACACATACTGCTAATGGAATCTACACACACACACACACACATACACACACTGCGAATGGAATCTACACACACACACACACTGCTAATGGAATCTACACACACACACACACACTGCTAATGGAATCTACACACACACATAGTATTAATGGAATCTACACACACACACACATAGCTAATGGAATCTACACACACACACTCACACACACACATACATTGCCAATGGAATCTACACACACACGCACACTGCTAATGGAATCTACACACACACACACACAAACACACACACACACACACACTGCTAATGGAATCTACACACACACACACACAAACTGCTAATGGAATCTACACACACACACTATTAATGGAATCTACACATACACACACACTGTGAATGGAATCTACACACACATACACACACTGCTAATGGAATCTACACACACACACCGCTAATGGAATCGACACACACACACACTATTAATGGAATCTACAGACACACACATTGCTAATGGAATCTACACACACATACACACACTGCTAATGGAATCTACACACACACACACTGCTAATGGAATCTACAAACACACTCACACACTGCTAATGGAATCTACACACACACACTGCTAATGGAATCTGCACACACTATTAATGGAACCTACACACACACACACTGCTAATGGAATCTACACACAGACACACTATTAATGGAATCTACACACACACACACACTGCTAATGGAATCTATACACACACACATACTGCTAATGGAATCGACACACACACACTGCTAATGGAATTGACACACACTGCGAATGGAATCTACACACACATACAAACACTGCTAATGGAATCTACATCCACACACACACTGCTAATGGAATCTACACACACACACAGACACACTGCTAATGGAATCGACACACACACACACACACACTGCTAATGGAATCTACACACACACACACACTGCTAATGGAATCTACACACACACACAGACACACTGCTAATGGAATCGACACACACACACACACACACACTGCTAATGGAATCTACACACACATACACACACTGCTAATGGAATCTACACGCACACACACACACACGCACTGCTAATGGAATCTACACACACACACACACACATACACACACTGCTAATGGAATCTAGACACACATACACACACACACACTGCTAATGGAATCTACACACACACACACACACACTGCTAATGGAATCTACACACACACACACACACTGCTAATGGAATCTACACACACACATACTATTAATGGAATCTACACACACACACACACAGCTAATGAAATCTACACACACACACTCACACACACACATACATTGCCAATGGAATCTACACACACACATACTGCTAATGGAATCTACACACACACACACACTGCTAATGGAATCTACACACACACACACACACACTGCTAATGGAATCTACACACACACACACACACTATTAATGGAATCCACACACACACACACTGCAAATGGAATCTATACACACACACTATTAATGGAATCTACACACACACACACACTGCTAATGGAATCTACACACACACACACTGCTAATAGAATCTACACACACACACACACAAGCACTGCTAATGGAATCTACACACACACACACTGCTAATGGAATCTACACACACTGCTAATGGAATCTACACACACACACGCTATTAATGGAATCTACACACACACACACACACACTGCTAATGGAATCTACACACACACACATACTGCTAATGGAATCGACACACACACACACACTGCTAATGGAATTGACACACACACTGCTGATGGAATCTACACACACATACAAACAGTGCTAATGGAATCTACAAACACACACACACACACTGCTAATGGAATCTACACACACACACACACACACTGCTAATGGAATCTACACACACACACACATACTGCTAATGGAATCTACACACACACACACACACACATACACACACTGCTAATGGAATCTACACATACACACACACACTGCTAATGGAATCTACACACACACACACACACACACTGCTAATGGAATCTACACACACACACACTGCTAATGGAATCTACACACACACATACTATTAATGGAATCTACACACACACACACAGCTAATGGAATCTACACACACACACTCACGCACACACATACATTGCCAATGGAATCTACACACACACACACTGCTAATGGAATCTACACACACACACACACACTGCTAATGGAATCTACACACACACACACACACACACACACACTGCTAATGGAATCTACACACACACACATTGCTAATGGAATCTACACACACATACACACACTGCTAATCGAATCTACACACACACACACTGCTAATGGAATCTACACACACACACACTGCTAATGGAATCTATACACACACACATACTGCTAATGGAATCGACACACACACACTGCTAATGGAATTGACACACACTGCGAATGGAATCTACACACACATACAAACACTGCTAATGGAATCTACATCCACACACACACTGCTAATGGAATCTACACACACACACAGACACACTGCTAATGGAATCGACACACACACACACACACACTGCTAATGGAATCTACACACACACACACTGCTAATGGAATCTACACACACACACAGACACACTGCTAATGGAATCGACACACACACACACACACACACTGCTAATGGAATCTACACACACATACACACACTGCTAATGGAATCTACACGCACACACACACACACGCACTGCTAATGGAATCTACACACACACACACACACATACACACACTGCTAATGGAATCTAGACACACATACACACACACACACTGCTAATGGAATCTACACACACACACACACACACTGCTAATGGAATCTACACACACACACACACTGCTAATGGAATCTACACACACACATACTATTAATGGAATCTACACACACACACACACAGCTAATGAAATCTACACACACACACTCACACACACACATACATTGCCAATGGAATCTACACACACACATACTGCTAATGGAATCTACACACACACACACACTGCTAATGGAATCTACACACACACACACACACACTGCTAATGGAATCTACACACACACACACACACTATTAATGGAATCCACACACACACACACTGCAAATGGAATCTATACACACACACTATTAATGGAATCTACACACACACACACACTGCTAATGGAATCTACACACACACACACTGCTAATAGAATCTACACACACACACACACAAGCACTGCTAATGGAATCTACACACACACACACTGCTAATGGAATCTACACACACTGCTAATGGAATCTACACACACACACGCTATTAATGGAATCTACACACACACACACACACACTGCTAATGGAATCTACACACACACACATACTGCTAATGGAATCGACACACACACACACACTGCTAATGGAATTGACACACACACTGCTGATGGAATCTACACACACATACAAACAGTGCTAATGGAATCTACAAACACACACACACACACTGCTAATGGAATCTACACACACACACACACACACTGCTAATGGAATCTACACACACACACACATACTGCTAATGGAATCTACACACACACACACACACACATACACACACTGCTAATGGAATCTACACACACACACACACACTGCTAATGGAATCTACACACACACACACACACACACTGCTAATGGAATCTACACACACACACACTGCTAATGGAATCTACACACACACATACTATTAATGGAATCTACACACACACACACAGCTAATGGAATCTACACACACACACTCACGCACACACATACATTGCCAATGGAATCTACACACACACACACTGCTAATGGAATCTACACACACACACACACACTGCTAATGGAATCTACACACACACACACACACACACACACACACACACACTGCTAATGGAATCTACACACACACACATTGCTAATGGAATCTACACACACATACACACACTGCTAATCGAATCTACACACACACACACTGCTAATGGAATCTACACACACACACACTGCTAATGGAATCTACACACACACTGCTAATGGAATCTGCACACACTATTAATGGAATCTACACACACATACACACTGCTAATGGAATCTATACATGCACTCTATTAATGGAATCTACACACACACACACTGCTAAAATCTACACACACACACACACACGCACTGCTAATGGAATCTACACACACACACACTGCTAATGGAATCTACACACACTGCTAATGGAATCTACACACACACCCACTGCTAATGGAATCGACACACACACTATTAATGGAATCTACACACACACACACTGCTAATGGAATCTACACACACACACACACTATTAATGGAATCTACACACACACACTGCTAATGGAATCTACACACACACACACACACTTCTAATGGAATCTACACACACACACACTGCTAATGGAATCGACACACACACACACACTGCTAATGGAATCTACTCACACACACACACTGCTGATGGAATCTACACACACACACACATACACACACTGCTAATGGAATCTACACACACACACACACACACTGCTAATAGAATCTAGACGCACACATACACACTATTAATGGAATCTAAACACACACACTGCTAATGGAATCTACACACACACACACACACACACAGACACACATACACTGCCAATGGAATCTACACACACACACTGCTCATGGAATCTACACACACACTGCTAATGGAATCTACACACACACACACACTGCTAACGGAATCTACACACACATACACTGCTAATGGAATCTACACACACACACACTATTAATGGAATCTACACACACACACACTGCTCATGGAATCTACACACACACACACTATTAATAGAATCTACACACACACACACACTGCTAATGGAATCTACACACACGCACACTATTAATGGAATCTACACACACACACACACTGCTAATGGAATCTACACACACACACACTGCTAATGGAATCTACACACACACACACACTGCTAATGGAATCGACACACACACACACACACACACACACACACTGCTAATGGAATTGACACACACACTGCTAATGGAATCTACACACACATACACACACTGCTAAAGAAATCTACACACACAGACACTGCTAATGAAATCTACACACACACACACTATTAATGGATTCTACACACACACACACTGCAAATGTAATCTACACACACACACACTGCTAATGGAATCGACACACATACACACACTGCTAATGGAATCGACACGCACACACACACACACACACTGCTAATGGAATTGACACACGCACTGCTAATGGAATCTACACACACATACACACACTGCTAATGGAATCTACACACACACACACACACACACTTCTAATGGAATCTACACACACACACACACACTGCTAATGGAATCGACACACACACACACACTGCTAATGGAATCTACTCACACACACACACTGCTAATGGAATCTACACACACACACTCATACACACACTGCTAATGGAATCTACACACACACACACACACACTGCTAATGGAATCTAGACACACACATACACACTATTAATGGAATCTAAACACACACACTGCTCATGGAATCTACACACACACACTGCTAATGGAATCTACACACACACACACTGCTAACGGAATCTACACACACACACACTGCTAATGGAATCTACACACACACACACACACACTGCGAATGGAATCGATACACACACACACACACTACTAATGGAATCGACACACCACACAAACACACTGCTAATGGAATCGACACACACACACACACACAGCTAATGGAATTGACACACACACACAGCTAATGGAATCTACACACACACACACACACACTGCTAATGGAATCTACACACACACACACTGCTAATGGAATCTACACACACACACACATACACACACTGCTAATGGAATTGACACACACACACACACACTGCTAATGGAATCTACACACACACACACTGCTAATGGAATCGACACACACACACACACATTGCTAATGGAATCGACACACACACACTGCTAATGGAATCTACACACACACACACACACTGCTAATAGAATCTACAAACACACACACACACTGCTAATGGAATCTACACACACACACACTGCTAATGGAATCTACACACACACACACACACACTGCGAATGGAATCGACACACACACACACACACTACTAATGGAATCGACACACCACACAAACACACTGCTAATGGAATCGACACACACACACACACACACACAGCTAATGGAATTGACACACACACACACACTGCTAATGGAATCTACACACACACACACACACACTGCTAATGGAATCGACACATACACACACACTGCTAATGGAATCTACACACACACACACTGCTAATGGAATCTACACACACACACACATACACACACTGCTAATGGAATTGACACACACACACACACACTGCTAATGGAATCTACACACACACACACTGCTAATGGAATCGACACACACACACACACACACACATTGCTAATGGAATCGACACACACACACTGCTAATGGAATCCACACACACACACACACACACACTGCTAATGGAATCGACACACACACACACACACATTGCTAATGGAATCGACACACACACACTGCTAATGGAATCGACACACACACACACTGCTAATGGAATCGACACACACACACACACACACATTACTAATGGAATCGACACACACACACTGCTAATGGAATCTACACACACACACACACACTGCTAATGGAATCTACACACACACACACACACACACTGCTAATGGAATCTACACACACACACACTGCTGATGGAATCGACACACACACACACACACTGCTCATGGAATCTACACACACACACACTGCTAATAGAATCTACACACACACACGCACACTGCTAATGGAATCTACACACACACACTGCTAATGGAATCTATACGCATACACACACTGCTAATGGAATCTACACACAATCACACACACACATTTAATGGAATCTACACACACACACACACTGCTAATGGAATCTACACAATGATAGAGAATTCAAGCAGGCTGCAAAGTTGAGAAAACACAGACACCAGTCACAGACCCCTGCCTACGTGAGAGATTGCACATTGCACTGAGCTATAACTCACGCTTGACATTTCAGAACTTTAGACTGGGAGCCAATTATGGGCTAACAACATATCAATTGAGCCAATAAGGTCAAAGGGGGCGAGCCAGGTATAAGAACAGCCATTTTTTGCCATGTGTTTTAGAAGAACAAAGAGCTGGAACCCTGTCAAGGCTCTGTTGCTGCTGCCGGAATAAAGTTATATTAAACTATCACCGGAGTTCGCATCTCATTGAAAATTAAGAGATCTAACAATTTTGGCATCACGAACAGGATCGCTGAGGGAAGAAACTGAATTTTGGACATCGGACCTACATACTGAGGTAAGGACTCCTCTTTATAAAAGTCCTCGGTCAGTTGTCTAAATTCACCTCCCCTTCTACGCGATTCCGAAAGTGATCCGGTTTGCGAACCTTCCGGTTGGTAATCGGCTCGAGGTCCCATAGAAGTCTAAACTTCGGCGGTGTGTTAGTTAATTCATCACCGACCCACTGATCGGCTGGAAAGTCTACGACTCGAGACCCCAGTAAAGAAATTAGTACTATGGCAGCAGAAGATAAGAGCAAAGAATTGCCTACAACTATTAAAGGTGGGCGGGCACCACCTGAGGTCTCGATAGATGAAATCCTCGAATAGTTGAAAGAATACATATAGAAACAATTCGACTTATCTAAAACCTGTATTGAGATCGAACAAAAGTACGGTACCTCCAAAGGACAATGGTCCTTGGACGAGATCAAAATGGTCTGGGGAAATACGACCCGTATGAAAAATAAAGAACGAACCAGATGGTCCCTAGCCATTATGAGACAGATCCGACAACAGAATGAGATTATGATACTATCCCAACATGATAGGTACATGACCAGTACAAAGGACCAATTGCAAGCGGTTTGTGAACAACTGAGACAGAAAAAACTTGAACGTGAAAAGTTGGAAGTGGAAGTTAAAGATCTGAAAGGTGAAATTAAAGAATGGAAAAAAATCATTAGGTCAAGAGACAGTAATAGGAAAAGGAAAATGTATCGGTCAATTCCCAGGGTACCCATGTTTGGATAAATTAAAAGCGCAAACCCGAAGACACGACCAAGGAATAGATACGGATTCTGAGTCCTCCGACGATACAGGGCCGGAGGATGAAGAATTAGGGGTGCGTTTTGCCCTGTTAAAAAAAAAACGAGTTGTAGTCAAATCAGAAGAGACTACGGATGAGGGCGGAACCAAAAAAATAAAGAGAAGGTTGTATGAAAAATACTTAGTTCATGATCCAGCGGACCCAGAGAAAATTGATAAATGGTCCAAGGAGTTGCCCAATCCAAAAAAAGGGGGAGTGAAAACATGGGACCAATTGGACCGCTTAAGAAATATATATCAACTTCATCCCTGGGACGGAGTGCAAATTTTGACCATAATGGTGCCAAAAACACAAGGAAGGAAATTGTACGGCAAGGTAAAAGGAGCTTTGGGGCGGGATGAGCAAGAATTAGACGCAGGGTGGGATGCGATTAATCATTGGCTGCAAGCCTTCAGTCCAGCTAAGACAGACTGGGGAAAAATTGCAGCCTGCCAACAGAAAGGAACAGAGGAGGTCCTGGAGTATGACGAGCGGTTTAGATGCACGTGGCTAGAACATTCGGGTATGACTCATGCGGATGAGGAAATGGATGGACAAGAGTTTGGACCCCTGAAAGCAGCTTTCGTGGCAGGTCTAAAGCCAGAACTGTCCAAAATGCTTAAAGTAGTGTTACTGGACTGGGAAGACAGAGGAACTACCTTTGCAGCGTTGGTGGATCGATGTAACCAATTAGACATGGATATGGGAGCTAAAGTCCGAGCTGTGCAGGCTATGGAATGGAATTCCCAGGATTCCGATAAACAGTCATTCGGAAAATTACCCGGAAAATGTCATTATTGTGGGAAAGAAGGTCACTGGGCCAAGATGTGCAGGGCGAAACAGCAAAGTCATGGCTGGGGAAGAGGACGCAGCCAGGGATACAATTCAGCCAACAAACCAGGCTTGTCACAAGATAATGACCTCATAGAAGCATTTAAGCGACTGACAATACAACAACAGAAGGAGTTACTTGGGATAGCAAAAACGATTAGAGCCCACCCTGGCCCCCCTCCTCGCACTAATACAACAGAGGGGAGATGGGCTGTATATAACTGTGAGGATGGGCAATAAGGATGTGGACTGTCTTTTAGACACAGGGGCGGAATTAACATGCCTACCCCTACAATATGGAGACTCTTTGCCGTTGGATGGTAGGGCACGTACAGCCTATGGAGTTGGGGGCCATAAAATGGAAATTAAAAGGACAACACCAGTATTTATAGGGCTGGGTCCACATGAACTAACCACGCCGGTCTGGATAGGCCCAGTAGATCAACCCCTTTTGGGAATGGACGTTCTAATCCAAGTAGATTCATCGTTGCATTTCGAGGATGGTCGGGTGACATGGTCAATTAGAACTTTGAAGAAAGAAGAATTGAAGGAACACCCGATATGGGCTAAAGATAAGAATGATTGTGGCCTACTCCAGATGGAGCCTGCGTCATTTACCAGGACCAAGCCTCTATGCACTAAACAGTATCCCATCAGTCCAACTGCCATCGCGGGAATCTTACCGGTTATTCAGCAATTGGAGAAACAAGGGGTGCTTATTAAAGCATAGCTCGTCCAATAGCCCCATGTGGCCAGTACAGAAATCTAATGAGACTTGGCGTTTGACCATTGATTATAGGAAAGCTCCTTTGGTCGCAGATCCCTCCACCATTTTTAATGCCCTCAAACCGGAACATAAATATTTCTTGGGTTATAGATATGGCCAACAGATTTTGGTCGGTGCCTCTGGCACCGGAGGTTCGACAGTGGTTTGCTTTCACGGTCCAAGGATAACAGTATACTTGGACCCGGTTCTCGAAGGGTTTCCACAACAGCCCTACAGTATTCCACATGGCTTTACAAAGCCACTTGCGAGAATTACCTGCCCCTGTCATCCACAGTCATCCAATATGTAGACAATATCCTGCTAGCTTCAAACACGGAAGAACAGCATGAACAAGATCTACGAGCTCTGCTGAACCACCTTTGGCTGAAAGGACATAAAGCCAGCATCGACAAAGCACAAATATCCCAAGAAGAGGTTGTATACCTGGGACAAAAGATTTCACAAGGAAAGAGAGAACTTACCCAGGATAGAACTGCAGCCATTCAGGCTGCTAAAAACCCCACCACTATTCAGGAACTAAGGTCCTTTTTGGGATTGTGTAACTTTAACAGAAATTGGATTGACTCCTTCACACAGCTTGCTCAGCCATTGAATGATATCTTAAAGGGGAAATGTGCCTCTAAAGAAGCCATCACCCTCACTGAGGAACAGCAAGGGCCTTCCTGAGTTTGAAAAAGGCCTTGTGTTCGGCACCGGCTCTGGGAATCCCCGACAGTGGTAAGCCATTTACCCTGTTTGTCCATGAGAAAGAAGGATATATGACAGCTATCCTGACACAAGAACATGGGGATCGGCAAAGACCTATTGGCTATTATTCGGCAAAACTGGATGCGGTAGCCCTCGGATGGGGAAGTTGCCTAAGGGCCATGGAAGCTACATGTCGAGCGGCAATGATCACTGCGGGTCTAGTCCTCGACCAAAAGCTGATTGTCAAGTGTCCCCACACCGTACAGGCTTTGCTGTCTATGAATAGAATGTCTCAGGTGATGGCAGCTAGATGGACCCGCTGGACAGCAGTTTTGGAAGCTCCTAATCTCCATATCGTCCGGGCCAGCCCGGCTAATCCCGATGTCAGAATCAAGGGAGCAAGAGGGGGGAGAATGTGAAGAGCATGCCTGCGTGGAGATTTTAAAAGAAACAGAAGAAGCAGCCTTAGCAGCAGAGGAGCCTCGACACAACCCAGACCTCATCCTGTTTACAGATGGTTCCTCCTTTGTGGACAATGGTACCAGAAAAGCAGGATGGGCAGTTACAACCTGAAATGAGGTAGTGGCAAAAGGATGTTTACCCTCAGGAACGTCAGCACAACAGGCCGAGTTACGGGCCCTGTCAGAAGCATGTCGAATAACAGAAGGACAGACAGCTAATGTCTACAGAGATTCTCGTTATGCTTTTGGAGTCGCTCACGACTTTGGTCTGTTATGGCGGAAAAGAGGATTCCTCACTGCTGCTGGTACACCTATCCGAAATGGAAAAGAAGTCCGAGACTTACTAGAGGCCATACAATTACCTCAGGAAGTGTCCATCCTGAAGTGTAAGGCCCATACCAAGGAAAATACCACAGAAGAACAGGGAAATGTCCTAGCTGACCAGGCAACTAAAGATGCCACCTCACAGGGCACTCCCCCAGAAGAACCAACACAGATGTGCAGATTGAAAGCACTCAGGACTCTGACACGAGACCTTCAAACAATGCAAGGCGAGTGCTCCCGAGAGGAAAAATGGACATGGATTAAGGCAGGAATTAAGCTATGCGAAGATGGTGTCTGGAGACAAAGAGTTACCGACAAGCCAGTCGCGCCACAAGCGCTTATGCCTTTTTTAGCCCAACAGATCCACTCGTGGGGACACTTGGCCTCACAACAGATGACGGCACGGTTCCAGAAAAGCTGGTGGGGTTGGGGATTTAAAAAACACGCCCAGCTGGTAACAGACCGCTGTGTGGTCTGCCAGAAAAATAATTCTGGACCCATCACGGTAATGCCACAACTGAGGCCCCCTGCCCCTGTTGGACCATTCCAGCATCTGCAGGTTAATTATATATCTCTCCCTCCATGCCAAGGATACACTAACATTCTTGTCACGGTCGACAGATTCTCTAGATGGGTAGAAGTTGTCCCAACTAAAAGAGCCACAGCCAATCACACTGCAAAGGTCTTGTGTAAGGATTACATTCCCCGGTGGGGAGTCCCGAGTAGCATTGACTCATATCAAAAATATATCCCAATGAGAAGGAAAGACTTTAAGAGAAGGGATAACAATCCGTAGCTAACTAAGAAAATAAGGCATGTACCAACTTGAAAACAATGGCATACAGTATGGCCAAAACTAGTGGGAGGCCAGATGATTGGGAAACATTTAAAAACAAGCAAAGAATGATTAAAAAAATAGAGTGTGTGTAGATGCCGTTAGCAGTGTGTGTGTATGGAGATTCCATTAGCAGTGTGTGTGTAGATTCCATTTGCAGTGTGTGTGTATGTGTGCATGTGTGTGTGTGCAGATTGCATTGGCAGTGTGTGTGTGTGTGTGTAGATTCCATTAGCAGTGTGTGTGTAGATTCCAATAGCAATGTGTGTGTGTGTGTATAGATTCCATTAACAGTGTGTGTGTGTGTGTGTCGATTCCATTAGCAGTGTGTGTGTGTGTAGATTCCATTAGCAGTGTGTGTTTGTGTGTAGATTCCATTAGCAGTGTGTGTGTGTGTGTAGATTCCATTAGCAGTGTGTGTGTGTGTGTGTAGATTCCATTAGCAGTGTGTGTGTGTGTGTGTAGATTCCATTAGCAGTGTGTGTGTGTGTGTGCGTAGATTCCATTAGCTGTGTGTGTGTGTGTGTGTGTGCAGATTCCATTAGCAGTGTATGTGTGTGTGTAGATTCCATAAGCAGTGTGTGTGTGTCTGTAGATTCCATTAGCAGTGTGTGAGTGTGTCTGTGTGTGTGTCTGTAGATTCAATTAGCAGTGTGTGTGTCTGTAGATTCCATTAGCAGTGTGAGTGTGTATAGATTCCATTAGCAGTGTGTGTGTGTATAGATTCCATTAGCAGTGTGTGTGTGTAAATTCTATTAGCAGTGTATGTGTGTGTGTAGATTCCATAAGCAGTGTGTGTGTGTCTGTAGATTCCATTAGCAGTGTGTGAGTGTGTCTGTGTGTGTGTCTGTAGATTCAATTAGCAGTGTGTGTGTGTGTGTGTGTCTGTAGATTCCATTAGCAGTGTGAGTGTGTATAGATTCCATTAGCAGTGTGTGTGTGTATAGATTCCATTAGCAGTGTGTGTGTGTAAATTCTATTAGCAGTGTGTGTGTGTGTAGATTCCATTAAAAGTGTGTGTGTGTGTGTGTGTGTGTAGATTCCATTAGCAGTGTGTGTGTGTAGATTCCATTAGCAGTGTGTATGTGTGTGTGTGTGCAGATTCCATTAGCAGTGTGTATGTCTGTAGATTCCATTAGCAGTGTGTGTGTAAATTCTATTAGCAGTGTGTGTGTGTGTGTGTGTGTAGATTCCATTAATAGTGTGTGCGTGTGTAGATTCCATTAGCAGTGTGTGTGTGTAGATTCCATTAATAGTGTGTGTGTGTGTAGATTCCATTAGCAGTGTGTGTGTGTGTGTAGATTCCATTAATAGTGTGTAGATTCCATTAGCAGTGTGTGTGTAGATTCCATTAGCAGTGTGTGTGTGTGTGTGTGTGTAGATTCTATTAGCAGTGGGTGTGTGTGTGTGTGTGTAGATTCCATTAGCAGTGTGTGTGTGTGTGTGTCTGTAGATTCCATTAGCAATGTGTGAGTGTGTATAGATTCCATTAGCAGTGTGTGTGTGCGTAAATTCTATTAGCGGTGTGTGTGTGTGTGTGTGTAGATTCCATTAAAAGTGTGTGTGTGTGTAGATTCCATTAGCAGTGTGTGTGTGTGTGTGTGTGTGTGTGTGTGTGTAGATTCTATTATCAGTGTGTGTGTTTGTGTGTGTTGTTAGATCTCTTAATTTTCAATGAGATGCGAACTCCGGTGATAGTTTAGTATAACTTTATTCCAGCAGCAGCAACAGAAACTTGGCATGGTTCCAGCTCTTTGTTCTTCTAAAACACATGGCAAAAAATGGTTGTTCTTATACCTGGCTTTCCCCCTTTTACCTTATTGGCTCAATTGATATGTTGTTAGCCCATAATTGGCTCCCAGCCTAAAGTCCTGAAATGTCAAGCGTGAGTAATAGCTCAATGCAATGTGCTAACTCTCACGTAGACAGGGGTCTGTGACTGGGGTCTGTATTTTCTCAACTTTGCAGCCTGCTTGAATTCTCTATCAATCCCCCCTTTGATTCTTTCACAAACTGAATCATAAAACATCAGGTATCACTGGTTAAACATTCTACAAAATAATTTCATACATGTTAATAGAGTTTCCTTCTAAAATTTGTTGATGTGTTTCACCACATGTCCGGACTAGTAGCTTCCACACAAATTTACACCAACCTAAATTCTATCGCGGCCACAACGGAAGTCTGGTTTTAGTAGGTTAATTAACCTCATTCCAATTTAATCCAAATCAATATCTTAATTCAAGCAGTAAACAACCTTCCCTTAAGCATAACATACCCCTGTGCCATGTACAGACTGTCTGCTGGGACCTGCAAGGTGTCTCACCTTAGGGACAGCAGCTACAGCCGCCTGGTTGCAACAACATTTAATCAACATAAAAGTAAAATAATTACAATGAATAGAATTAAACCTTCCACCAGTGAAGTTCCTATTGAACCTAGCCATTCAGTGACCCCGCTCCACAAAGTGAATGATGGGGGTTGCTTCAGTTTTTCTACCTCCTTTTGGATATGCTCCGCTAAGTGGGTAATTTCTTCGGAGCTATCTGGGATATATGTGCAACACTCAGTTCTGAATAGGGCGCAAGTACCTCCCTTTTCAGCCAGGATGTAATCAAGGGCCAGTCTATTCTGTAGGGCTACTATGTGGATTGCTACCATTTCTGCATTGATTTTAACTAGGGCCTCTGAGGTATCATTGGCTACCTGTTCCACAACGGATGCCATGTTAATGGATTCCCTTGCCAGTCTGGCGGTCCCATACCTGGGGATCAGAATGGCAAAGAACCTCTCTGTTTCTGTGATAGCTCTCTTAGGATGGTGTAGATGTTCCGACAGTGACTTTATATGATACATATATGGCACAATATAGACTAAATGGCAGGATCCCATCCAATTCTGGGGCAATCAAGGATAGGCCTTGTGGCCACACACCCAATAGGTGCCATTATAGGCAATGAATGTTAGCTGTTTCTTTGTCAGCAACACTCCGGGGCCTGTCCAGGCTCTTCCATGTGTTTTATTTAGAATACTCGTTACGTTAAAAACTCCCACATCGGCCCAGTTTGGACGGTTCCATGGCTTGATTATATTGTAATTCCGGGAGCAGTTACTATACCCCATATTTTGGCCTCCTTTGATGTTTCTAATCAGACAGAACAATTCCCCCGGTCTTCCTATCCCCGCTGTATTAGTGATAACAAAAAATGGGGGCCGTTTGGAATTATTGTATCACGGTTGGTGTGCCCCCCTTCAAAGGTAGTCAGATTGTAACCTGCTAACTTCCATTTACGTGCCTAGTTTTCCGTATCCTGAAACGCATTGCCTGTTTTGTTTTGATTAATTATCCACTCAGCCATTTCCGAGATATTCAAGGGAACTGGCCTCAAGGGAATCCCTCCCTTTGAGTGAATAGGAATATGCGTACACACCCAACAACTAGAAATGTTACCTTGTTTGGCATAAATGTATGACATATATAAAAAGGTATTTACATGTAATTCCCTTGCTACCCTACTATTTCCCTTTGGTGCAGAAGGTCGGCTAGTGAGAAGTAGGCAAAAGCCTACAGTCAGTAGTACAGTAAGAAGACGCAGTGCTCTCAAAATGCTGTTTATTTCAGTTCCAGAGAAAGGGAAAGTGACTTTGCCACCTCCAACTACCAAACAGTGCAAAATCAATTGGTACAAGTACCCGATCACAAGTGGTGAGAAGAAAGAGAATAATAATGGTAAGACCGATGCCGAAGTGTGAGCTTTGAAAATGTCTGAGCGATCGTCAGACTGGGGCTGTCTTCCCTTTCAATATATCTGGGTGATAAATAGGGTTGGTTTTCATTGAAATTCTTACAGACCAATTGGTTATTGAAATAGCCCATACTGAGAGCCGATGGGGCCTTGAATGGCCCCAATCCTTTACTAACACAACATTGCCAGAGAACGCTTCACATAACAAGACAAGTCAGCATGGGTCAGGCACTAGATGCTTATTAAAATGTGTTGCAAGCTATTTAGATTATATAAACCGCCCATACAGGTCAATCAGGTGCTGGGAGCATTTCATGTTTATAACTTTGATTGTGTTTAAACCCATGAAAGGTTTAAAACCATGAATGTTTAAAACCGTGAAGGGTTCAGATAGGGTAAATAAAGCAAAACTATGTCCAATGGCTTCAGGGTCAATCACCAGAATTCACAGATTTAAGGCGATTGGGAAAAGAACCAGAGGCGACACATGGGAAAACTTTTTCACGCAGTGAGTGATTAGGATCTGGAATGCACTGCCTGATAGGGTGGTGGATACAGATTCAATAGTAGCTTTTGAAAGGGAACTGGATAAATAATTAAAGGAGAAGAAAATTGCAGGGATATGGGGAAAGAGCGGGAGAGTGGGACTGACTGGATCGCTCTTTGAAAGAGCTGGCGCAGACTCGATGGGCCGAATGGCCTCATCCTGTGTTATACTGTTCTTTGATTGGATGATTTAGAGGTGGCTGAGTTCTGAAGGGTTATATATATATATGATCACTGACAGGTTCTGAGCTAATTGTGGGGTGCCATGGGCGGGGGCCGTGATAATGGAAATCGTTTCACAGTATTTCCTGCAGTTCCCGTTCACTCAAGGATCCTAATTCGAGTAGATAGCAGTGAGATAAATTTAGACTTTTTTAACAAGCAAATTCGTTGGTTTGAAAGTATAATAGGAGAGTTGTTGCCCCCGCTCTTTAATGAATTCAGTGAATGGCCACGGATCCGAGGGAGCTGATGTGTGGTCTATGCAAAGGATGACTTCCTGTGTCCTTCGATAGATGATTGGACGGAGGGTTTTGCCCAGTTGAACAAGAATGCTGGTGCCTTGTTCACGGGAAAAGCCTTCTGGTGTGCAGTGTGAACCAGCATGTCTTTCATTTACAACTGAGCTCACAGTACAGAAAGAAGCCATTCTGCCCATCATGTCTGCTGGCTCTTTGCTAGAGTAATACAAAACTCTCTCACTTATCCCCATAACCTCATGTCTTCCTTTACCTTAATGTTTATGGCATTATTCCCCTTAAAAGAGGCAATAGGGGCTCTTTCAGTAGTGACCCTGATGATTGGTCAGCTGCAGGAGCTTTCCCTGTCCCCTGCCCAATTCTGCACGGAATATCATTTAATTGTAAAACCTTTCATTGTCACTCAGCACCAGCCACAAGTTCCACATTAAATGTAAACAAAAATAATAATTAATATATTTGTTTAATTGTGTAACTAATTTTATACAGAAAAAAATACTTGTGTTGTTTTTCGGAGGTTTGTGGAATATATTAACATGGGAGGGGGGACCTCAGAAGCAAAGAGGTTGCGAGCCCCTGGATTAGCCCACACTTGGAGACCTGGCTATAAGATGAAAGAAAGAAGAAAGAAAGGCTTAGATTTATACAGCGCCTTTCATGACCACCGGATGTCTCAAAGCGCTTTACAGCCAATGAAGTACTTTTGGAGTGTAGTCACTGTTGTAATGTAGGAAACGCAGCAGCCAATTTGCACACAACAAGCTCCCACAAACAGCAATGTGATAATGACCAGATAATCTGTTTTTGTTATGTTTTGTTATGAGGGATAAATATTGGCCCCAGGACACCGGGGATAACTCACTCCCTTGCTCTTCTTTGAAATAGTGTTGTGGGATCTTTTCCGTCTGTTTGAGAGAGCAGATGGGGCCTCGGTTTAATGTCTCATCCAAAAGACAGGAAAGAATGGGAGCTTAATATTCACACTATTTGGAGTACTGTCAACAGCTCCAGTCTCCATATTATAAAAAGGGTATGGGGGCACATGAAAAGGTGGCTATCAATATAAGATTGTCATGAATAAATCCAATAGGGAATTCAGAAGAAACTTCTTTACCCAGAGAGTGGTGAGAATGTGGAACTCGCTACCACAGAGAGCGCTTGAGGTAAATAGTATAGATGCATTTAAGCAGAAGCTAGATAAACACCTGGGAGAGAAAGGAATAGATATGCTGATAGGGTGAGAGGGAAAGGGGTGGGAGGAAGCTCGTGTGAAGCAGAAAGACTAGCACGGAGCAGTTGGGCCGAATGGCCTGTTTCTGAGATGGACCAAGTCAGCCGCCTCACTCTGGGATCAGCTTCATGGGCTTGTGTTACCCTGGGGGTTACAGCCAGTTGTCAGGCAGTTTTGGGGTGTGAGTGGTGGTGATAATGAGGATAAGGAGGAAGGCCGCGGGGAGGACAGGCACAACACTCACCTCGGCACCGTGGAACAAGAGGCTGCCCAAGGGGGGAGGAGCAGAATAAAAAGCTGTAGTTCTGGAGATTCAATAATTGGGGGGATGGAGAGCATCCTCTGCAGCCTCAAAGGGTGTGTTGCCTACCCAGTGCCAGGGTCAGAGATATCTTGATGTGGTTGGAAAGGAACTTGGAAAATAAGGGGGATGATCCAGTTGTCATGGGAAAGACAAGGATGAGGTCAGGGAGTTAGGAACGAAATTAAAAGGCAGGACCTCCTTGGTGACCATCTTGGGATTACTACCCAAGCCATGTGCTCGTTGGCATAGAGACAGAGCAAGAAGATGAACAAATGGCTGAAAGTAGGAGGCAATTAGCAGCTAGTTAAAACCAGTTCTGTAAACGACTGACCAGTAGTGAGTCATCTGACCTAGATACAGTTTAACAAGAGGCAGCTCGTGCAGAGCACTGAGTGCAGCAGCATAGAGTGGCATTCGTGAGTTTGGTAAGTGGGTGAGTTTTAAGGGCAAGTGGGAGTGGCAGGTGCTGTTTTGTCTTGTTTTTCCAACCAGTGCTGACACTAAAGCAGCTGACAAGGAGTGCGAAAGTAGGAGACGGAGTGCGAAAGTAGGAGACGGAGGCCCAGAGACCAGCCCAACCAGCTGCAGACAAAGATAGAGGGGTGCGAAATTGAGAGGTGACATCACAGCCAAGCTGGTAAGTGGTTGGCTGTTCGACTGGTAAGTATAACTCTCTTTTAGACTGACTTTTAGATTGGTTTAATTGGCAGCGAACTACTAAGTAGCTGTTTGGTGTTTAAGTAAATTTTAGTAAGTAAATTAATTTAAGGGTTAAGTCATGGCAGGAGAGCTCAGACCCATGTCATGCTCCTCCTGTGCTATGTGGGAAATCAGGGACACTTCCAGTGTCCCTGACTACTATGTGTGTGGGAAGTGTGTCCAGCTGCAGCTCCTGACAGACCGCATGACGGCACTGGAGCTGCGGATGGACTCACTCTGGAGCATGCGCGATGCTGAGAATGTTGTGGATAGCACATTTAGTGAGTTGGTCACACCGCAGGTAAGGGTTAGGACAGATAGTGAATGGGTGACCAAGAGACAAGGCAAGAGCAGGAAGGTAATGCAGGAGTCCCCTGCGGTCATCTCCCTCCAAATAAGATATACCGTTTTGGATACTGTTGGGGGAGATGACTTACCAGGGGAAGGCACCAGCAGCCAGGTTCATGGCACCATGGGTGGCTCTGCTGCACAGAAGGGCGGGAAAAAGAGTGGGAGAGCTATAGTGATAGGGGACTCTAATGTAAGGGGAATAGATAGGAGTTTCTGCGGCCACAACCGAGCCTCCAGGATGGTATGTTGCCTCCCTGGTGCAAGGGTCAAGGATGTCTCGGAGTGGCTGCAGAGCATTCTGGAGAGGGAGGGTGAACAGCCAGTTGTCGTGGTACATGTAGGTAGCAACGATATAGGTAAGAAGCGGGAAGAGGTCCTACAAGCTGAATTTAGGGAGCGAGGAGTTAAATTAAAAAGTAGGACCTCAAAGGTAGTAATCTCTGGATTGCTACCAGTGCCACGTTCTAATCAGAGTAGAGGGAGCAGGATAGTTAGAATAAATACGTGGCTTGAGCAGTGGTGCAAGAGAGAAGGATTCAAATTCCTGGGACATTGGAACAAGTTCTGGGGGAAGTGGGACCTGTACAAAAGGGACGGTCTGCACTTGGGCAGGACTGGAATTGATGTCCTGGGGGTAACATTTGCTAATGCAGTTTGGGAGTGTTTAAACTAATATGGCAGGGGGATGGGAACCTATGCAGTGAGACAGGGCGAAATAATAAGGAGTCAGAAACAGATGGTAGAAAGGTAAAAAGCAATAGTGGAAGGCCGAGTAACAAAGACAAGAAACAAAAAGGGCCACACTACATCATAATCCTAAAGGACAAAGGGTATTAAAAAAACAAGCCTGAAGGCTTTGTGTCTTAATGCAAAGAGTATCTGTAATAAGGTGGATGAATTAACTGTGCAAATAGATGTTAACAGATATGATGTGATTGGGATTACGGAGACGTGGCTCCAGGATGATCAGGGCTGGGAACTCAATATCCAAGGGTATTCAAACATTCAGGAAGGATAGAATAAAAGGAAAAGGAAGTGGGGTAGCATTGCTGGTTAAAGAGGAGATTAATGCAATAGTTAGGAAGGACATTAGCTTGGATGATGTGGAATCTATATGGGTAGAGCTGCAGAACACCAAAGGGCAAAAAACGTTAGTGGGAGTTGTGTACAGACCTCCAAACAGTAATAATGATGTTGGGGAGGGCATCAAACAGGAAATTAGGGGTGCATGCAATAAAGGTGCAGCAGTTATCATGGGTGACTTTAATATGCATATAGATTGCGTTAACCAAACTGGAAGCAATACGGTGGAGGAGGATTTCCTGGAGTGCATAAGGGATGGTTTTCTAGACCAATATGTCAAGGAACCAACTAGGGTTCCTAGTTGTGACTGGGTGTTGTGGAATGAGAGAGGATTAATTAGCAATCTCGTTGTGTGAGGCCTCTTGGGGAAGAGTGACCATAATATGGTGGAATTCTACATTAGGATGGAGAATGAAACAGTTAATTCAGAGACCATGGTCCAGAACTTAAAGAGGGGTAACTTTGAAGGTATGAGGCGTGAATTGGCTAGGATAGATTGGCGAATGATACTTAAGGGGTTGACTGTGGATGGGCAATGGCAGACATTTAGATACCGCATGGATGAACCACAATTGTATATCCCTGTCTGGCGTAAAAATAAAAAAGGGAAGGTGGCTCAACCGTGGCTATCAAGGGAAATCAGGGATAGTATTAAAGCCAAGGAAGTGGCATACAAATTGGCCAGAAATAGCAGTGAACCCAGGGATTGGGAGAAATTTAGAACTCAGCAGAGGACGACAAAGGGTTTGATTAGGGCAGGGAAAATAGAGTACGAGAGGAAGCTTGCAGGGAACATTAAGACGGATTGCAAAAGCTTCTATAGATATGTAAAGAGTAAAAGGTTAGTAAAGACAAAGGTAGGTCCCCTGCAGTCAGAATCAGGGGAAGTCATAGTGGGGAACAAAGAAATGGCAGACCAATTGAACAAGTCCTTTGGTTCGGTATTTACTAAGGAGGACACAAACAACCTTCCGGATATAAAAGGGGTCAGAGGGTCTAGTAAGAAGGAGGAACTGAGGGATCCTTATTAGTCGGGAAATTATGTTGGGGAAATTGATGGGATTGAAGGCAGATAAATCCCCAGGGCCTGATGGTCTGCATCCCAGAGTACTTACGGAGGTGGCCTTGGAAATAGCGGATACATTGACAGTCATTTTCCAACATTCCATAGACTCTGGATCAGTTCCTATCAAGTGGAGGGTAGCCAATGTAACCCCACTTTTTAAAAAAGGAGGGAGAGAGAAAACAGGGAATTATAGACCGGTCAGCCTGACCTCAGTAGTGGGTAAAATGATGGAATCAATTATTAAGGATGTCATAGCAGCGCATTTGGAAAGAGGTGACATGATAGGTCAAAGTCAGCATGGATTTGTGAAAGGGAAATCATGCTTGACAAATCTTCTGGAATTTTTTGAGGATGTTTCCAGTCGAGTGGACAAGGGAAAACCAGTTGATGTGGTATATTTGGACTTTCAGAAGGCTTTCGACAAGGTCCCACACAAGAGATTAATGTGCAAAGTTAAAGCACATGGGATTTGGGGTAGTGTGCTGACATGAATTGAGAACTGGTTGTCAGACAGGAAGCAAAGAGTAGGAGTAAATGGGTACTTTTCAGAATGGCAGGCAGTGACTAGTGGGGTACCGCAAGGTTCTGTGCTGGGGCCCCAGCTGTTTACACTGTACATTAATGATTTAGACGAGGGGATTAAATGTAGTATCTCCAAATTTGCGGATGACACTAAGTTGGGTGGCAGTGTGAGCTGCGAGGAGGATGCTTTGAGGCTGCAAAGTGACTTGAATAGGTTAGGTGAGTGGGCAAATGCATGGCAGATGAAGTATAATGTGGATAAATGTGAGGTTATCCACTTTGGTGGTAAAAACAGAGAGACAGACTATTATCTGAATGGTGACAGATTAGGAAAAGGGGAGGTGCAATGAGACCTGGGTGTCATGGTACATCAGTCATTGAAGGTTGGCATGCAGGTACAGCAGGCGGTTAAGAAAGCAAATGGCATGTTGGCCTTCATAGCGAGGGGATTTGAGTACAGGGGCAGGAAGGTGTTACTACAGTTGTACAGGGCCTTGGTGAGGCCACACCTGGAGTATTGTGTACAGTTTTGGTCTCCTAACTTGAGGAAGGACATTCTTGCTATTGAGGGAGTACAGCGAAGGTTCACCAGACTGATTCCCGGGATGACGGGACTGACCTATCAAGAAAGACTGGATCAACTGGGCTTGTATTCACTGGAGTTCAGAAGAATGAGAGGGGATCTCATAGAAACGTTTAAGATTCTGATGGGTTTAGACAGGTTAGATGCAGGAAGAATGTTCCCAATGTTGGGGAAGTCCAGAACCAGGTCACAGTCTAAGGATAAGGGGTAAGACATTTCGGACTGAGATGAGGAGAAACTTCTTCACCCAGAGAGTGGTGAACCTGTGGAATTCTCTACCACAGAAAGTTGTTGAGGCCAACTCACTAAATATATTCAAAAAGGAGTTAGATGTAGTCCTTACTACTAGGGGTATCAAGGGGTATGGCGAGAAAGCAGGAATGGGGTACTGAAGTTGGATGGTCAGCCATGAATTCATTGAATGGTGGTGCAGGCTAGAAGGGCCGAATGGCCTACTCCTGCACCTATTTTCTATGTTTCTATGTTTCTAAGACTGGTGCAGCAGGAGGGGGTCCATTGCCTGGAACACTGACACCAGTACTGGGGCAGGAAGGAGCTGTACCGCTGGGACCTGAACCGGGCTGGGGCCAGCATAAGGAATAGCACAATTAGAAGCACAAATTCAGCTTAAGGGGCTTGTAGGAGGCAGGACAAGTTGAGAAGGCTGTTAAAAGGCATCCTTGGCTTTATTAATAGAGGAATAGAGTATAAAAGCAAGGACGTTATGCTAAACCTTTATAGATCACTGGTTCGACCCCAGCTGGAGTATTGTGTCTAATTCTGGGCTCCACAATCTAGGAATGATGTCAAAGCCTTCGAGAGGGTGCAGAGGGGATTTACCAGAATGGTACTCGGGATGAGGGACTTTGGTTATTTGGAGAGACTGGAGAAGCTGGGGTTGTTCTCCGTAGAGCAGAGAAGGTTAACAGGAGATTTGATAGAGATGTTCAAGAAGGGTTTTGATAGAGTAAATAAGGAAAAACTGTTCCCATTGGCAGAAGAGTCAGTAACCAGAGGACACAGATTTAAGGTGATTGGCAAAAGAACCCGAGGGGAGATAATTATTTTATGCAGTGAGTTGTTGTGATCTGGAACGCGCTGCCTGAAAGGGAACAGATTCAATAGTAACTTTCAAAAGGGAATTGGATAAATACTTGAAGGGGGAAAATTTGCAGGGCTGTGGGGAAAGAGCAGGCACAGGCAGAATGGGCTGAATGGCCTCCTCCTGTACTGTAATATTCTATGATGGTGTATTAGCCATTATGAGACCTGGCTATAAGATAGGTATAAATGGGAGCTTAATATTACAGATACTTGCATTTCTACAGCGCTTTTCACAACCATCAGACGTCTCAAAGCGCTTTACAGCCAATGAAGTACTTTTGAAGTGTAGTCACTGTTGTAATGTAGGAAACGCGGCAGCCAATTTGCGCACAGCAAGCTCCCACAAACAGCAATGTGATAATGACCAGATAATCTGTTTTTTTGTTATGTTGATTGAGGGATAAATATTGGCCCCAGGATACCGGGCAGAGCTCCCCTGCTCTTCTTTGAAATAGTGCCATAGGATCTTTTACGCCCACCTGAGAAGGCAGACGGGGCCTCGGTTTAATGGCTCATCCGAAAGACAGTACCTCTGATAGTGCAGTGCTCCCTCAGCACTGCCCTGGAGTGTTAGCCCAGACTTATGTGCTCAAAGGACCTGGTGGTGGGACTTGAACCCACTGAACCTTCTGACTCAGAGTGTGCTACTCACTGAGCTACAGCTGACAATGAGAGAGAAACACTAACGTTTCTAGTCTTTATGCAAGGTCATTGACCTGAAACGTTAACACTGTTTCTCTCTCCACAGATGCTGCCTGACTTGTTGAGGTGTCCAGCATTTTCCATTTTTAGTTGAGTTTTATAGCTGAGGTGGAAGAACTGCCTCGAGCCTCAAGCACAATTTAAGCTGTATACAACTCCACCCTTAATTCATTTCGAAAGATGAACCTTACCTCATGTCGATCTAGCGATTGCTGGCAACTGAAACCGTGTTAAATTATCGAAGGATCGCAGTCTGTACAAACCGCTAATATTTCAGTTGCTGCGTGACACCTTGCTGGTACCAGGTGATGTGTTGCTATGGCGACAGTCCAGCCATTCCTTACAGGTAAAACCCATGGGGCTGTTGCACGCTCAGACGGTAGAAGTGAGCTCGAAACTTGCCCGGCAGCCTCAACCAGTTTGGAAATAAAATGAAGCACATGATTGACTGATTGCCGGATATTGCAGCATTGCAGGAAAATCTGGGGCTGTTCCTTTAATATGCAGATATCCAAAGGCGTCTCACAGAGCTTAGGGTGGCTCTTTGAACACTTTGTTAAAGCAGCGAGGGAGCGTGGGCGAGAGAGAGAATGAGATAGCAGTAGGAGAGAGAGAAAGAGTGGGGAGAGAGAGAGCAAAAGGGAAATAGTAGGAGAGTCGGTGGTTGGGTAAATGCTGGAGTCCATTATTAAAGAAGCAGTAGCAGGACATTTGGAAAAGCATAATTCAGTCAGGTAGAGTCAGCATGGATTTATGAAGGGGAAGTCATGTTTGACAAATTTGTTGGAATTCTTTGAGGATGTAATGAACAGGCTGGATAAAGGGGAACCAGTGGTTGTGGTGCATTTGGACTTCCAGAAGGCATTTGACAAGGTGCCAAATAAAAGGTTACTGCACAAGATAAAAGTTCACGGGGTTGAGGGTAATATATTAGCATGGATAGAGGATTGGCTAACTAACAGAATAGAGAGTCGGGATAAATGGTTCATTCTCGAGTTGTCAATCAGTAATTAGTGGGGTGCCGCAGGGATCAGTGCTGGGACCCCAACTATTTACAATCTATAATAATGACTTGGATGAATGGACCGAGTGTAACGTAGCCTAGTTCGCTGATGATACAAAGATGGGACGAAAAGCAATGTGTGAAGAAGATACAAAAAACCTGCGAAAGACATAGACAGGCTAAGTGAGTGGGCAAAAATTTGGCAGATGGAGTATAATGTCAGAAAGTGTGAGGTTATGTACTTTGGCAGAAAAAAATCAAAGAGCAAGTTATTATTAAAATGGAGAAAATTTGCAAAGTCTGCAGTACAGCGGGACCTGGGGGTACTTGTGCATGAAACACAAAAGGTTAGTATGCAGGTACAGCAAGTGATCAGGAAGTCCAATGGAATCTTGGCCTTTATTGAAAGGGGATGGAGTATAAAAGCAGGGAAATCTTGCTACAGCTATATAGGGTATTGCTGAGGCCACACCTGGAATACTGCGTGGAGTTTTGGTTTCCATATTTAAGAAAGAATATATTTGCTTTGGAGGCAGTTCAGAGAAGTTCACTAGGTTGATTCTGGAAATGAGGGGTTGACTTATGAGGAAAGGTTGAGTAGGTTGGGCCTCTACTCATTGGAATTCAGAAGAATGAGAGGTGATCTTAAGATTATAAGGGGGCTCGACAAGGTGGATGCAGAGAGGATGTTTCCACTGATTGAGGAGACTAGAACTAGAGGGCATAATCTTAGAATAAGGGGCCGCCCATTTAAAACTGAGATGAGGAGGAATTTCTTCTCTCAGAGGGTTGCAAATCTGTGGAATTCGCTGCCTCAGAGAGCTGTGGAAACTGGGACATTGAATAAATTTAAGACAGAAATAGACAGTTTCTTAACCGATAAGGGAATAAAGGGTTATGGAGAGTGGGCAGGGAAGTGGACCTGAGTCCATGATCGGATCAGCCATGATATTGAATGGTGGAGCAGGCTCGATCGGCCGTATGGCCTACTCCTGCTTCTATTTCTTATGTTCTTATGTTTTTATGAGACATACTGAAAGAGCGGGGAGAGAGTGCACAAGAGAGAACGGGGGAGAGAGAGAGAGAGCGCGAGAAAGAGTGAGCACATTTATAAAATAACACCTCCTTTTCCTTTCCGTCTGTCCTACCGCATTGTCAAACACCCCTGAATGCTTAGTTCCCAGTCTAAAATGAGAGGAATGCTGAAATAAAAGAATGAAGTGAGTGGTGTAGTGTGCCGTTCCTGCACACTGGTTGTGTGAGGACTGCACGGGTGCAAAGTGACTGTGCTGCTAATGTTGTGAGTGGGAGGACCACGACTAAGAGTGGAGGGGCTGAAGGGTTTCTAGAACATACACTCCAGGAGGTGGGAGCCCACAGGCAGAGGGAGGGAACATCTATTGGGTTATGAAGAGGAAACAGGGGACGGGACGCGGGCCCCGAGAGTGTTGAAAGGACTGCGAGGAGTGTAAATACAAGCAAGCCCACAGCATGTGGAGCAGGTGTTATGAAGAGGGGGAAGTGAAATGGAAGATTGTAGTCAGAATAGAAGAGTCTATAATCAGGGTAATAAATAGGGCTTGAACAGAGGCCAACCAGTCACCTTCCACCACCCTCCTCCTGCCTGAACCTGTTCTCGCATTGAGCAACTTCTCCTTTGATTCCACCCACTTACTCCAAACTAGAAGTGTTGCTATGGGAACCCGCATGGGTCCCAGCTACGCCTGCCTTTTTGTGGGATATGTGGAACATTCTTTGTTCCAGTCCTACTCAGGTCTCCTCCCTCACCTCTTTGTACATTGATGACTATCGGTGCACCTCTGCCTCAAATTATAAAATTATGAGGAGCCCAGCTAGAGTGGATAGCAAGGATCGATTTCCCTCAGCAGAGGGAGTATAGATTTAAAGTAAGTGGTCGGAGGTTTAGAGGGGAGATGAGGGGAAATAGTTGCACTCAGAGGGTGGTGGGGGTCTGGAACTCACTGCCTGAAAGGGTGGTAGAGGCAGAAATTTTCACCACATTTAAAAAGTACTTGGATGTGCACCTGAAGTGCTGTAACCTACAGGGCTACGGACCAAGAGCTGGAAAGTGGGATTTGGCTGGGTAGCTCTTTGTCGGCCGACACGGACACGATGGGCCGTTTGGCTTCTTTCTGTGCTGTAAATATCTATGATTCTATGTAATTTCCACCCATCCTTGCCTTCCCATCTCCACTCAGCGAATTGCCAAAGCCCTGTTTATTGCACTGGCTGTGGGCTCTCCTATGGCCACTATGGAAAGTATAGGAGGGAATTGAAAAAGTTCATACGGGAGGCAAAAGAGGTTACGAGGAAAGATTCGAAAGCAACATTATATTGAACCCTAAAACATTTTATAAATTCGGCTAGAAGTTCAGCTCCGCAGGGCCGGATCTCTTGGAGCTGCGGGCACTGTTTTGTGATGAAAATGGCATCTGCAGCACACGAGCGCACTTTCGGTGCGTGCCGCGCTGGACGCCATCTTGGGAGGACTGTAGGACGAGCATTCGGAGCTTGTGCTGGCTATATGTATAGTAGGCAGATTGTGACGTTAGTCAGCATGCAATGCTGATTTGAAACCAGCGCTGCCATTTTCGCAAGAATGTAAGAACATAAGAAATAGGAGGAGGGGTAGGCCGTATGGCTCCTCGAGCTTGCTCCGCCATTTAATATGATCATGGATGATCCGATCATGGACTCAAGTCCACTTCCCTGCCCGCACCCTATAACCCCTTATTCCCTTCTCGGTTAAGAAACTGTCTATCTCTATTCTAAATTTATTCTGCTATGTCGGTGGACGCTCTGATAATGACTTCACGAGGCAATATGTTGTACTTGAACTGTAGTGACCTTAGTCCTTTATTGATAACTCCAGAGTGAGGATCACACCTGGTGGCCTGCCTTTTATACTAGGCCAGGCACACCTGTACAGGTAACTTGCAAGTCTCCCACTGCGGTGCCCCCTGGTGGCACACCTTGTAATAGTACAAGCAGTAACCATGTAGGACACATGACATCATTCTCCCCCAAACCTTTAGTGCAAATCACCTCTGCATTGACTGTGCTCTGGGCTTAGCTCTATCTGGTTGATCCTTGGTGGGTCGTTTCTATCTTTGGTGAGTAGGTGGTGTTTCGTTGGCAGTGGAGTGCTGGTGGTTTCTGTTTGTGTGTCCATGAACATTCCATTCTCTCCCCCCCACATATAGATTATGCCGGTGGCTCATTACATTCATGTACATTCAAGTCTAGAAAAAAAAATTGCATTTACATCATTATTTTGTGGTACAATTGTGAGGCAAGCACATTTGACTGGTGAGAAACATAGAAACATAGAAAACAGGTGCAGGAGTAGGCCATTCGGCCCTTCGAGCCTGCACCACCATTCAATAAGATCATGGCTGATCATTCCCTTAGTACCCCTTTCCTGCTTTCTCTCCATACCCCTTGATCCCCTTTGCCGTAAGGGCCATATCTAACTCCCTCTTGAATATATCCAATGAACTGGCATCAACAACTCTCTGCGGTAGGGAATTCCATAGGTTAACAACTCTCTGAGTGAAGAAGTTTCTCCTCATCTCAGTCCTAAATGGCCTACCCCTTATCCTAAGACTATGTCCTCTGGTTCTGGACTTCCCCAACATCGGGAACATTCTTCCCACATCTAACCAGTTCAGTCCCGTCAGAATCTTATACATTTCGATGAGATCCCCTCTCATTCTTCTAAACGCCAGTGAATAAAGGCCCAGTTGATCCAGTCTCTCCTCATATGACAGTCCAGCCATCCGTGGAATCAGTCTGGTGAACCTTCGCTGCACTCCCTCAATAGCAAGAATGTCCTTCCTCAGATTAGGAGACCAAAACTGAACACAATATTCCAGGTGAGGCCTCACTAAGGCCCTGTACAACTGCCGTAAGACCTCCCTGCACTGATATTCAAATCCCCTAGCTATGAAGGCCAACATACCATTTGCCTTCTTCACCGCCTGCAGTACCTGCATGCCCACTTTCAGTGACTGATGAACCATGACACCCAGGTCTTGTTGCACCTCCCCTTTTCTGAATCTTCCGCCATTCAGATAATATTCTCCCTTCTTGTTTTTGCCCCCAAAGTGGATAACCTCACATTTATCCACATTATACTGCATCTGCCATGCATTTGCCCACTCGCCTAACCTGTCCAAGTCACCCTGCAGCCTCTTAGCATCCTCTTCACAGCTCACACCACCACCCAGTTCAGTGTCATCTGCAAACTTGGAGATATTACACTGAATTCCATCATCTAAATCATTAATATATATTGTAAAGAGCTGTGGTCCCAGCACTGAGCCCTGCGGCACTCCACCAGTCACTGCCTGCCATTCCGAAAAGGACCCGTTTATCCCGACTCTCTGCTTCCTATCTGCCAACCAGTTCTCTATCCATGTCAGTATATTACCCCCAATACCATGTGCTTTGATTTTGCACACCAATCTCTTGTGTGGGACCTTGTCAAAAGCCTTTTGAATGTCCAAATACAGCACATCTACTGGTTCTCCCTTGTCCACTCTACTAGTTACATCCTCAAAAAATTCCAGAAGATTTGTCAAGCATGATTTCCCTTTCATAAATCCATGCTGACTTGGACCGATCCTATCACTGCTTTCCAAATGCGCTGCTATTTCATCCTTAATTATTGATTCCAACATTTTCCCCACTACTGATGTCAGGCTAACCGGTCTATAATTACCCGTTTTCTCTCTCTCTCTCCTTTTTTAAAAAGTGGTGTTACATTAGCAACCCTCTAGTCCATAGGAACTGATTCTGCGTCGATAGACTGCTGGAAAATTATCACCAATGCATCCACTATTTCTTGGGTCACTTCCTTAAGTACTCTGGGATGTAGACCATCAGGCCATGGGGATTTATCGGTCTTCAATCCCATCAATTTCTCTAACACAATTTCCCGCCTAATAAAGATATGCTTCAATTCCTCCTTCTCACTGGACCTTCGGTCCCCTAGTACATCCGGAAGAATATTTGTGCCTTCCTTTGTGAAGACAGAACCGAAGTACTTGTTCAATTGGTCTGCCATTTCTTTGTTCCCCATTATATATTCACCCGAATCTGACTGCAAGGGACCTATGTTTATCTTCACTAATCTTTTTCTCTTATCTTGATGTGAGTCCGGGGTCGGAGGCCTATAAAAGGCCCAGCGGCAGCGAGAGGCAGCGACAGTTGGTGAGGCGCGAGTCCGGGGTCGGAGGCCTATAAAAGGCCCAGCGGCAGCGAGAGGCGTACTTGTGCAGCTACAGGGAGAAGGCAAAAAAGAAGTAAAAAGAAACAAAAAGGTGACGTCACAGCCAAGGGGGTAAGTGATTGGCTGGTGATTGGTGAGTAGTTTTTCTTTCTTCTCTTCTATAACAGTGAGTAAACTTTAGCATTGTTGTTGCCTATCTAAGGGTTAAGTCATGGCAGGAGAGCTCGGTTGGGTGTTATGCTCCTCCTGTACCATGTGGGAACTCAGGGACGACTCCAGTGTCCCTGACGACTACGTGTGCGGGAAGTGTATCCGCCTCTAGCTCCTGATGGACCGCGTTGCAGAGTTAGAGCTGAGGGTGGATTCACTCTGGAGCATCCACGTTGCTGAGAATGACGTGAGTATCACGTGTAGCGAGTTGGTCTTACCGCAGGTGAAGGGTCCACAGCCAGATAGGGAATGGAAGACCATCAGGAAGAGCAGTGCAAGGAAGGTAGTGCAGGGGTCCCCTGTGGTCATCCCCCTGCAAAACAGATACACTGCTTTGAGTGCTGTTGAGGGGGATGACTCATCAGGGGAGGGCAGCAGCAGCCAAGTTCATAGCACCGTGGCTGGCTCTGTTGCACAGGAGGGCAGGAAAAAGAGTGGGAGAGCGATAGTGATAGGGGATTCAATTGTAAGGGGAATAGATAGGTGTTTCTGCGGCCGCAACCGAGACTCCAGGATGGTATGTTGCCTCCCTGGTGCAAGGGTCAAGGATGTCTCGGAGCGGGTGCAGGACATTCTAAAAAGGGAGGGAGAACAGCCAGTTGTCGTGGTGCACATTGGTACCAACGACATAGGTAAAAAAAGGGATGAGGTCCTACGAAACAAATTTAAGGAGCTAGGAGCTAAATTAAAAAGTAGGACCTCAAAAGTAGTAATCTCGGGATTGCTACCAGTGCCACATGCTAGTCAGAGTAGGAATCGCAGGATAGCGCAGATGAATACGTGGCTTGAGCAGTGGTGCAGCAGGGAGGGATTCAAATTCCTCGGGCATTGGAACCGGTTCTGGGGGATGTGGGACCAGTACAAAGCGGATGGTCTGCACCTGGGCAGGACCGGAACCAATGTCCTAGGGGGAGTGTTTGCTGGTGCTGTTGGGGAGGAGTTAAACTAATATGGCAGGGGAATGGGAACCAATGCAGGGAGACAGAGGGAAACAAAAAGGAGACAAAAGCAAAAGACAGAAAGGAGATGAGGAAAAGTGGAGGGCAGAGAAACCCAAGACAAAAAACAAAAAGGGCCACTATACAGCAAAATTCTAAAAGGACAAAGGGTGTTAAAAAAACAAGCCTGAAGGCTTTGTATCTTAATGCAAGGAGTATCCGTAATAAGGTGGATGAATTAACTGTGCAAATAGATGTTAACAAATATGATGTGATTGGGATTACGGAGACGTGGCTCCAGGATGATCAGGGCTGGGAACTCAACATCCAGGGGTATTCAACATTCAGGAAGGAAAGAATAAAAGGAAAAGGAGGTGGGGTAGCATTGCTGGTTAAAGAGGAGATTAATGCAATAGTTAAAATGGACATTAGCTTGGATGATGTGGAATCTATATGGGTAGAGCTGCAGAACACAAAAGGGCAAAAACCGTTAGTGGGAGTTGTGTACAGACCTCCAAACAGTAGTAGTGATGTTGGGGAGGGCATCAAACAGGAAATTAGGGGTGCATGCAATAAGGGTGCCGCAGTTATAATGGGTGACTTTAATATGCACATAGATTGGACTAACCAAACTGGAAGCAATACGGTGGAGGAGGATTTCCTGGAGTGCATAAGGGATGGTTTTCTCGACCAATATGTCGAGGAACCAACCAGGGGGGAGGCCATCTTAGACTGGGTATTGTGTAATGTGAGAGGATTAATTAGCAATCCCATTGTAAGAGGCCCCTTGGGGAAGAGTGACCATAATATGGTGGAATTCTGCATTAGGATGGAGAATGAAACAGTTAATTCAGAGACCATGGTCCAGAACTTAAAGAAGGGTAACTTTGAAGGTTTGAGGCGTGAATTGGCTAGGATTGATTGGCGAATGATACTTAAGGGGTTGACTGTGGATGGGCAATGGCAGACATTTAGAGACCGCATGGATGAACTACAACAATTGTACATTCCTGTCTGTCGTAAAAATAAAAAAGGGAAGGTGGCTCAACTGTGGCTATCAAGGGAAATCAGGGACAGTATTAAAGCCAAGGAAGTAGCATACAAATTGGCCAGAAATAGCAGTGAACCCGGAGACTGGGAGAAATTTAGAACTCAGCAGAGGTGGACAAAGGGTTTGATTTGGGCAGGGAAAATGGAGTACGAGAAGAAGCTTGCAGGGAACATTAAGACGGATTGCAAAAGTTTCTATCGATATGTAAAGAGAAAAAGGTTAGTAAAGACAAACGTAGGTCCCCTGCAGTCAGAATCAGGGGAAGTGATAACGGGGAACAAAGAAATGGTGGACTAATTGAACAAGTACTTTGGTTCGGTATTCACTAAGGAGGACACTAACAACCTTCCGGATATAAGAGGGGTCAGAGGGTCTAGTAAGGAGGAGGAACTGAGGAAAATCCTTATTAGTCGGGAAATTGTGTTGGGGAAATTAATGAGATTGAAGGCCGATAAGTCCCCAGGGCCTGATGGACTGCATCCCAGAGTACTGAAGGAGGTTGCCTTGGAAATAGTGGATGCATTGACAGTCATTTTCCAACATTCCATTGACTCTGGAATGATTCCTATCGAGTGGAGGGTAGCCAATGTAACCCCACTTTTTAAAAAAGGAGGGAGAGAGAAAACAGGGAATTATAGACCAGTCAGCCTGACATCGGTCGTGGGTTAGATGATGGAATCAATTATTAAGGATGTCATAGCAGCGCATTTGGAAAGAGGTGACATGATAAGTCCAAGTCAGCATGGATTTGTGAAAGGGAAATCATGCTTGACAAATCTTCTAGAATTTTTTGAGGATGTTTCCAGTAGGGTGGACAAGGGAGAACCAGTTGATGTGGTATATTTGGACTTTCAGAAGGCTTTCGACAAGGTCCCACACAAGAGATTAATGTGCAAAGTTAAAGCACATGGGATTTGGGGTAGTGTGCTGACATGAATTGAGAACTGGTTGTCAGACAGGAAGCAAAGAGTAGGAGTAAATGGGGACTTTTCAGAATGGCAGGCAGTGACTAGTGGGGTACCGCAAGGTTCTGTGCTGGGGCCCCAGCTGTTTACATTGTACATTAATGATTTAGATGAGGGGATTAAATGTAGTATCTCCAAATTTGCGGATAACACTAAGTTAGGTGGCAGTGTGAGCTGCGAGGAGGATGCTATGAGGCTGCAGAGTGACTTGGATAGGTTAGGTGAGTGGGCAAATATATGGCAGATGAAGTATAATGTGGATAAATGTGAGGTTATCCACTTTGGTGGTAAAAACAGAGAGACAGACTATTATCTGAATGGTGACAGATTAGGAAAAGGGGAGGTGCAACGAGACCTGGGTGTCATGGTACATCAGTCATTGAAGGTTGGCATTCAGGTACAGCAGGCGGTTAAGAAAGCAAATGGCATGTTGGCCTTCATAGCGAGGGGATTTGAGTACAGGGGCAGGGAGGTGTTACTACAGTTGTACAGGGCATTGGTGAGGCCACACCTGGAGTATTGTGTACAGTTTTGGTCTCCTAACCTAAGGAAGGACATTCTTGCTATTGAGGGAGTACAGCGAAGGTTCATCAGACTGATTCCCGGGATGGCGGGACTGACCTATCAAGAAAGACTGGATCAACTGGGCTTGTATTCACTGGAGTTCAGAAGAATGAGAGGGGACCTCATAGAAACGTTTAAAATTCTGATGGGTTTAGACAGTTAGATGCAGGAAGAATGTTCCCAATGTTGGGGAAGTCCAGAACCAGGGGTCACAGTCTAAGGATAAGGGGTAAGCCATTTAAGACCGAGATGAGGAGGAACTTCTTCACCCAGAGAGTGGTGAACCTGTGGAATTCTCTACCACAGAAAGTTGTTGAGGCCAATTCACTCAATATATTCAAAAAGGAGTTAGATGTAGTCCTTAATACTAAGGGGATCAACGGGTATGGTGAGAAAGCAGGAATGGGGTACTGAAGTTGCATGTTCAGCCATGAACTCATTGAATGGCGGTGCAGGCTAGAAGGGCCGAATGGCCTACTCCTGCACCTATTTTCTATGTTTCTATGTTTCTATATCTATCGAAGCTTTTGCAGTCAGTTTTTACGTTTCCAGCAAGCTTCCTCTCGTACTCTATTTTCCCCTTCTTAATTAAACCCTTTGTCCTCCTCTGCTGAATTCTAAATTTCTTCCAGTCCGCAGGTTTGCTGCTTTTTCTGGCTAATTTGTATGCCTCTTCCTTGGATTTAACACTATCCTTAATTTCCCTTGTTAGCCACAGTTGAGCCACCTTCCCTGTTTTATTTTTACTCCAGACAGGGATGTACAATTGTTGAAGTTCATCCAAATGATTTTTAAAGGTTTGCCATTGCCTATCCACCATTAACCCTTTAAGTATCATTTGCCAGTCTAATCTAGCCAATTCGCGCCTCATACCGTCAAAGTTACCCTTCCTTAAGTTCAGGACCCTAGTTTCTGAATTAACTTTGTCACTCTCCATCTTAATAAAGAATTCTACCATATTATGGTCACTCTTCCCCAAGGGACCTCGCACAACAAGATTGCTAATTAATCCCTTCTCATTACACATCACCCAGTCGAGGATGGCCAGCTCTCTGGTTGGTTCCTCAACATATTGGTCCAGAAAACCATCCCTAATAACTCCAGGAAATCCTCCTCCACCGCATTGCTACCAGCTAGGTTCGCCCAATCAATATGTGGGTTAAAGTCGCCCATGATTACTGCTGTACCTTTATTGCACACATCCCTTATTTCTTGTTTGATGCTGTCCCCAACCTCACTGCTACTATTCGGTGGCCTGTGCACAACTCCCACTAGCGTTTTCTTCCCTTTGGTATTCCGTAGCTCCACCCATACCGATTCCACATCATCCAAGCTAATGTCCTTCCTTACAATTGCATTAATTTCCTCTTTAACCAGTAACGCCACCCCGCTTCCTTTTCCTTTCTGTCTATCTTTCCTAAATGCTGAGTACCCTTGGATGTTGAGTTCCCAGCCTTGGTCACCCTGGAACCATGTTTCCGTGATGCCAATCACATCATATCCGTTAACTGCTATCTGTGCAGTTAATTCGTCCACCTTATTCCGAATACTCCTCGCATTGAGGCACAGAGCCTTCAGGCTTGTCTTTTTAACACACTTTGACCCTTTAGAATTTTGCTGTAAAGTGGCCCTTTTTGTTTTCTGCCTTGGGTTTCTCTGCCCTCCACTTTTACTATTCTCCTTTCTATCTTTTGCTTCTGTCTCCATTTTATTTCCCTCTGTCTCCCTGCATAGGTTCCCATCCCCCTGCCATATTAGTTTAACTCCTCCCAAACAGCACTAGCAAATACTCCCCCTAGGACATTGGTTCCGGTCCTGCCCAGGTGCATACTGTCTGGTTTATACTGGTCCCATCTCCCCCAGAACCGGTTCCAATGCCCCAGGAATTAGAATCCCTCCCTTCTGCACCACTCCTCAAGCCACGTATTTATCTGAGCTATCCTGCGATTCCTACTCTGACTCGCACGTGGCACTGGTAGCAATCCTGAGGTTACTACTTTTGAGGTCCTACTTTTTAATTTAACTCCTAGCTCCCTAAATTCATCTCGTAGGACTCATCCCATTTTTTACCTATATCGTTGGTACCTATATGTACCACGACAACTGGCTGTTCACCCTCCCTTTTTAGAATGTCCTGCACCCGCTCTGAGACATCCTTGACCCTTGCACCAGGGAGGCAACATACCATTCTGGAGTCTCGGTTGCGACCGCAGAAACGTCTATCTATTTCCCTTACAATTGAATCCCCTATCACTATCGCTCTCCCACTCTTTTTCCTGCCCTCCTGAGCTACAGAGCCTCCCATGGTGCCATGAACTTGGCTGCTGCTCTCCCCTGATGAGTCATCCCCCTCAACAGTACCCAAAGCGGTGTATCTGCTTTGCAGGGGGATGATCGCAGGGGACCCCTGCACTACCTTCCTTGCACTGCTCTTCCTGTTGGTCTTCCATTCCCTATCTGGCTTTTACCCTTTTCCTGCGGTAAGACCAACTCGCTAAACGTGCTATTCACATCATTGGCAGCATCGTGGATACATTCTTGATACGTACTGGGAATCTGTACAGGTGTCAGCCCCGCTGCGTGAGGACAAGCTAGTTCCAGAACTGCTGGATGGTGTCCAGGTAGTCTGGTGGTGCTGCGGTGCCCAGTGCTGGCAGTGGGAACCCGGTTGGCTCAAGTTGCCTGCTCTCAGGGCTTTTGCCGCTGCTCCTACCGTTGCCTGTGACCTCCCTGTCCTTTCTTTGCACCCTGGGTCGCTGCTACTCCTTGAGCAGTCATCTAGCAGTGCACAGGGAACTGCTGACTCACTTTCCTGGGCGTTATTTGGTTTGGGATCCTGGCTGGTCCCGGTCCCATTTGGGAAAACTGTTGCAGGTGATCCTTCGTTCCCGTGTATGGCCTTGGTGGCAATAGGGTCTGGGGCTGCACCTTAGCGCAGTTTGCTCTTTCAGGCTCGTGACGGTTGGTGCCATTGGGTGCCTGAGAGGTGAAGCCGATCAGGGGCAGGGTATCGATACTGGTGCTGTTACCCTCCTGAGATCGCTTGCTCTGCAGCTTGTATGTATTGGCTGCTTGTGGCCATACTCTGTGGTGCATAACTCTGGTCCCAGGTGATGCAGGCTACAGCATTGGGTAGCTCAGTGGACCTGTGTGCTCCCGATGGGTTTTTGCCCGCTGCATTGACTGAATGCAGTTGAAATCCTACATCGCACAACGTTTCATTACTTATTGTAAATAACCTGTAGCTCCGATCGCGATTGCGCCTTTTTTCTTTGCTTATTGCATGTACACAACTCTGATCATCAATTACACATTTTACATCTAACTCACAGTTGCTTTTATATTGATTGAGAATGTGGAACTGTCCCTTTAAGTGTGGTGGGTTGCAGGCCTCCTTTAAGGGAGCCTTGCCATCTTTACCCCAATCCTCTTCTTTGTTTGGTGCCACGTGTTGCTCCATCAACGCTGCACCTTGTGATCTGGCCGCTGCCATCTTTCTCTTCAGCGCATCACCTCGTGGTTTGGACGCCATCTTTCCTCCATCCACGATGTCGACTGCGGTGATCCTCTTCTCCCCGGGTTCTGCCACCGAAGCTGGGAAGCCTCCTTTGGATCCGATTTTCTTCCTCCGGCGTCTTGCCACTGGAGCCTGGAAGGTGCATTCGGGTCTTCTTAGCTGGATCATCTCCACGCAGTCGTGCTGAGCGGTCTGTGCCTCGGGTGCTGTGCTGGTCTGCTCTCTGGTGCCAGATCCACCCTCAGGTGAGGGCTTGCTTTGCCTCTGAGCACGGAGGATGTCGATCGCTGGAGGGATGAAATCTTCCCAACTCCAATAGATCTTCTTCATCCACCTTCTTCTGAGTAGCGTTGGTCCATCACCTGCAACAATCCACAGAGGTAACTTGTGCACCGTGCCATCATGGAGTACCCTTACATCCGCATTACCAACGACTCGGATTAATTCATTGGTATAGGTGAGCAGCTTTGCTTCAACCGGGACCAACTTGGGTCGTTCGGCCTGATTGTCCCATAGCCTCTCAAAGGCTTCTTGTTTCATTACTGACTGGCTCGCCCCCGTGTCCACTTCCATGGAACGCCATTTATCTCGACTTCCATCCTCAACGAGGAACTCTCGGTGATGCAGGTAAACATGCTACATACCTCATCGTGGGGCTGAGCTGCATCTCTGACTATCGCTTCATAATCCGCGCTGGATTCATGGCCATCTGCAGACTCTTCATCAACACAGTGAGTCATATTTCTCTTACACATTCGCTGGAGGTGGCCCTTTGTGCTGCAGCCTTTACATACATAGTCTATAAAGCGGCACTGGTGAGCCCTGTGATTCCCTCCGCAACACCAGCATGGAGCTACTCTGTTAGCCCCCCTCGGCGGACTCTGAGCTAAAGGACTCGGGGGCCTGTTCCCTCTTCCCTCAGAAGGTTCACGTTCTACAGTCCAGCCTCTAAAAGGCGCCACTCTGTGCACAGTACTTGCTAGGTTTGAGTCCTGAGGATGAGTCATCCGCCTAGAGCCGCAGGTCGAGGTCATGAATGCCTGGCTCACGGAGATGGCCTTCTGCAGTGTGACTGTGGTATCCGCAGATAGTAGTCTGTGAAGAAGACCCTCGTGGCTGATTCCGATGACAAAGATATCCCGCAGCGCTTCGGTGAGGTGGTCACCGAAATCACACGGTGCCACCAGCCTCCTGAGGTCTGCAGCATATTTCGCGATTTCCTGGCCTTTGGCCCATCGGTGGGTGTAAAACTGGTGTCTGGCTGTGAGAATGCTCTCTTTGGGCTTGAGTTGCTCTTGGATCAGTGTTACAAGCTCCTCGTACGTCTTGGTCATTGTCTTCGCTGGTGCCAGCAAGTCCCTGACAAGGCCATAGACAGTGGGCCCACAACTGGTTAGCAGGACAGCTCTCCGCTTATCGGCCAGTGTGGCCGGATTTTCGCCTGCCAGGTCGTTTGCTGTGAAGAAATGGTCGAGCCTCTCCACAGAGGCTTCCCAATCATCACCATCGGCGAACTGCTGCAACGGACCAAGGGTAGCCATTTTCGTGTGAAAGTCCGTAATCTGGTCGCCAATTGTTATGTCTTTGGATGCTCTAATAATGACTCCACGAGGCAATGTGTTGAACTTGAACTGTAGTGACCTTAGTCCTTTATTGATAACTCCAGAGTGAGGATCACACCTGGTGGCCTGCCTTTTATACTAGGCCAGGCACACCTGTACAGGTAACCTGCAAGTCTCCCACTGTGGAGCCCCCTGGTGGCACACCTTGTAATAGTACAAACAGTAACCATGTAGGATACATGACATATTCAATGACCCGGCTTCCACAGCTCTCTGCGGCAGTGAATTCCACAAATTTACAACCCTCTGAGAGAAGAAATTCCTCCTCATCTCAGTTTTAAATGAATGGCCCCTTATTCTAAGATGATGCCTCTGAGTTGTAGTCTCCCCCATCAGTGGAAACATCCTCTCCGCATCCACCTTGTTAAGCTCCCTCATAATCTTATACGTTTCAATAAGATCACACCTCATTCTTCTGAATTACAATGAGTAGAGGCCCAACCTACTCAACCTTTCCTCATAAGTCAACCCCCTCATCTTTGGAATCAACCTAGTGAACCTTCTCTGAACTGCCTTCAAAGCAAGTATATCCTTTCGTAAATATGGAAACCAAAACTGCACGCAGTATTCCAGGTGTGGACTCACTAATACCTTGTATAACTGTATCAAGACTTCCCTGCTTTTATACTCCATCACCTTTACAATAAAGGCCAAGATTCCACTGGCCTTCCTGATCACTTGCTGTACCTGTATACTAATCTTTGTGTTTCATGCAACACTTTGTAATTTTTCTCCATTTTAATAATAACTTGCTCTTTGATTTTTTTCTGCCAAAGTGCATGACCTCAAAATTTCCAGCATTATACTCCATCTGCCAAATTTTTGCCCACTCACTTAGCCTGCAGATTTTTTGTGTCCTCCTCACACATTGCTTTTCCTCCCATCTTTGTATCGTCAGCAAACTTGGCTACGTTAGACTCAGTCCTTTCTTCCAAGTCGTTAATATAGATTGTAAATAGATTGTAAATAATCCTCTGTACACTGACTACTGGAGGCCTCGACCTGCATGAGAACACCAGCGGCAGATCGGGGCCATAAAAGGAGCAGAGGTGAGGCGCCTGGGCATATCGTGGAGGCCCTGACCTGCGGGAGAACACCAGCGGCAGATCGGGGCCATAAAAGGAAGAGTGACGTCATCAAGGTCCAGGTTGGTGATTGCAGCGTGAGCAGATACAGCAGGAGTGGCGAGAGACTGTGGAGGGACATGATCGGTGCCCAGGAAAGGCGTGTGTTTGGGACCAGGGGCCTAGTGACCGCATGGGCCAGCCCACACTGCGATATGTGTGCACACTAGGTCCATGCAGCAGAGCAGGTCTCCAGTCATCTTGGATAATCCTTGCCACTGGACCAAGACCTAGCTCTGTCAACCAGTGTGGTGGCTGATGTGCAACCATCACCGCAGGTTAAAAAAATCCATGCACAAGCATCTTCCACCCTTCAGGATGTAGTTCAAGACCTAGAATATTAGGTCCTTCATTGAAACACCTGTGAACTCATCCTTTTTTGGCATGGAAGCAAGTCATCTTCATTTCGAGGGACTGCCTATGATGTTGATGAAATAGTTGGGGTCTCAGCACTGATCCCACTAGTTACTGATTGCCAACCCGAGAATGAACCATTTATCCCGACTCTCTGTTTTCTGTTAGTTAGCCAATCCTTTATCTTGTGCAGTAGCCTTTTATGTGGCACCTTGTCAAATGCCTTCTGGAAGTCCAAATACTCCACATCCACTGGTTCCCCTTTATCCACCCTGTTCGTTACATCCTCAAAGAATTTCAGCAAATTTTTCAAACATGACTTCCCCTTCATAAATCCATGCTGACTCTACCTGACTGAATTTTGCTTTTCCAAATGTCCTGCTACTGCTTCTTTAATAATGGACTCCGACATTTTCCCAACCACAGATGTTAGGCTAACTGGTCTAGTTTCCTGCTTTTAGTTTGCCTCATATTTAAATAGGGGTGTTATATTTGCAGTTTTCCAATCTGCTGGGACTCCCCAGAATCCAGGAAATGTTGGTAAATTACAACCAATGCATCCACTATCCCTGCCGCTACTTCTCCATGTTCCCCATCATTAAATCCCCGGTCACGACTTCTAAGGAACCAACATTTACTTTAGCCACTCTTTTCCTTTTTATATACCTGTAGAAACTCTTGTTATCTGTTTTTATATTTTGTGTTAGTTTACTTTCATAGTCTATCTTCCCTTTCTTAATCATTATTTTAATCATTCTTTGCTGGCTTTTAAAAACTTCCCAATCTTCTGTCCTCCCACTAGTTTTGGCCACTTTTTTGTCCTTGTTTTTAATTGGATAGCATCCTTTATTTCTTTAGTTAGCCACGGATGGCTATCTTTTCTTTTACACCCTTTCCTCCTCACTGGAATATATTTTTCTTGAGAGTTATGAAATATCTCCTTAAATGTACGCCACTGTTCATCAACCATCCTACACTTTAATCTATTTTCCCAGTCCACTTTAACCAACTCTGCCCTCATACCTTTGTAGTCTCCTTTATTTGCGCTTAGTACGCAGGTTAGAGATCCAACTTTCTCACCCTCCATCTGAATTTGAAATTCAATCATGCTATGATCACTCATTCCAAGGGGATCCTTTACTAGGAGATTGTTTATTAATCCTGTCTCATTACACAGGACCAGATCTAAGATAGCCTGCTCCCTGGTTGGTTCCGTTACATACTGGTCAAGGAACCCGTCCCTTATGCACTCTATGAACTCTTCCTCAAGGCTACCCTGACCAATTTGATTTATCCAATCAATATGAAGGTTAAAATCACCCATGGTTATTGCTGTTCACTTTTTACAAGCCCCCACTATTTCCTGGTTTATACTCCGACCAACAGAGTTGCTACTGTTAGGGGGCCTATAGATAACGCCCACCAGTGGATTTTTCCCCTTATTATTCCTTATCTCCACCCAAACTGTTTCAACAACCTGATCATTTGAGCCAATATTATTTCTCACTATTGCAGTGATTCCATCCTTTATCAACAGAGCTACCCCACCTCCTTTTCCTTTCTGTCTGTCCTTCCGAATTGTCACACCCCTGAATGCTTAGTTCCCAGTCCTGGTCACCTTGTAATCACGTCTCTGTTATGGCTGCCAGATCATACCTGTCATGTATCTTACATTATTATATATAACTGTATCCTAACATGCTATACATGACTGTAATAAGATATGACCTGTAACCACTAGCATACCTTACCACCAGGGGTGCACTTGCAAGAGACAGGTATATAAGGGCAGGTCTCAGGCAAGTGCAGCATTCCCGAGCTGTGAAATAAAGGTGCAGGTCGAGAGTGACCTTGACTTCACTACATGCCTCGTGTGAATCTGTACTGAGGGGACAGGACTTTACAATACCCATTTGTAACTATTTGCGCCGACAGCTCATCTAATTTGTTACGAATGCTGCGTGCATTCAGATAAAGAGCTTTTAAATGTGTTTTCTTACCATTTTCCCCTGCTATGGCCCCAGTTTCTGATACACTCTTATGTTTATAGATTCTGTCCCTTCCTGTCACGCTCTGGTTTTCCTTTTCCCCAATGCTACCCTGCTCTATTGCCTGCACCTTGTTCTTTGATCTTTTAGATTTCTGCTCACCTGAACCCTCCCCCCACTAATTAGTTTAAAGCTCTCTCTGCAGCCCTAGTTATTCGGTTCGCCAGGACCCTAGTCCCAGCACGTTCCAAGTGGAGTCCGTCCTGACGGAACAGCTCCCTCTTAGCCCAGTACTGATGTCTGTGCCCCAGGAACCAAAACCCATTTCTACATCTGTCTTTGAGCCACGAGTTTAGCTCTTTGACCTGTGTAAATTTACTCATGTAAATTTGCTATGTAAAAATGACATCTCATTTTTGCAAAATTGGCTTTACCCCAATTGAGAACCTTTATTCCTGGTCCACCTTTGTCCTTTTCCATAATTTTAAGCATTTAATAACTTGATAGATTGAATAATGTAAACTAACACAGGTACAAACCTGGCTCTGCTTTATTAGGGCCCAAAGTGATTACATTACAAGATGGCTGGGCTTTTATACCTGGCCGCACACACGTGCGTGCAGCCCAATGACCTCCAACAGTGGCGCCACCTGGTGGCTAGTAACCCCAAGCATACATACATGACAATACCCCCTTTAAGATATTAGTAACAGTCTTTTTACAAATTGAGACGGTCCGGGACTTTCTGCTCCCAAATTGATTGTCTCAGTTCAACTTCAGCCTTGGGCGAGTGTTCTGAGTCTGTTATGACTGGGGGTTGAGTAGCCGATCTGATGGGAGTGACAATGACCATGTCAGGGATTGAAAGTCCAGATTCATTGATGACAGCGGAGTCCTCTGATGACTGAGGGTAGGTTGGTTGGTCACTGATTGTGTCTTCCTCAGACTGTTCCGGTTCATCCGTGTGTTGCAGCTTTATCTGATCAACATGTTTCCTGCATGTTTGCCCATTCTTGAGCTTGACGATAAACACTCTGTTACCCTCCTTGGCCGTAACAGTACTGACGATCCACTTGGGACCTTGACCATAATTTAGTACATACACAGGATCGTTAACAGAAATGTCGCGTGACACAGCAGCGCGATCATGATACCACTGCTGACTTTGACGTCTGTATTCAACATGATCGTTCAAGTCAGGGTGGACAAGAGAGAGCTTGGTCTTGAGGCCTCTCTTCATCAATAGTTCAGCAGGGGGAACCCCGGTAAGTGTGTGGGGTGTTGTCCTGTAACTAAGCAATATGCATGACAAGTGAGTCTGCAGTGAACCTTGAGTTACACGTTTCATACTCTGCTTGATGGTTTGGACAACACACTCTGCTTGACCATTAGATGCGGTTTTGAATGGTTTGACCTCACATGTTTGATACCATTAAGTTTCATAAACTCTTAAAACTCCAGACTCATGAAGCAAGGTCCGAAGTCGGGCAGACCATGAGTGGCAAACATAACACGAAGGCTCTCAATGGTAGCTGTGGATGTACTGGATGACATGATTATACACTCTATCCACTTGGAATATGCATCCACCTCAACTAAAAACAGCTTTCACAGGAATTGGACCTGCAAAGTCGACATGGGTCCTGGACCATGGTTTAGATGGCCAAGACCACAGACTCAGCGGCGATTCCTCTGGTGCTTTACTTAGCTGCATGCAAGTGTTCCATTGATGCACACATGATTCCAGATCAGAGTCAATTCCAGGTCACCATACATGAGACTTGGCAATGGCTTTCATAGAAACATAGAAACATAGAAAATAGGTGCAGGAGTAGGCCATTCGGCCCTTACGAGCCTGCACCACCATTCAACAAGATCATGGCTGATCACCCACCCCAGCCACCCCCCCACGCCCCCTCCACACCCCCCGACCCCCCCCCAGCCGCAAGGACTATATCCAACTCCCTCCCGAACACATCCAATGAACTGGCATCAACAACTCTCCGCGGCAGGGAACCCCACAGACCAACAGCTCCCCGAGTGAAGAAGTCTCTCCCCATCCCAGCCCCAAACAGCCCACCCCCCCATCCCAAGACCGAGCCCCCCCACCGGCTCCAGACCCACCCAACACCGGGAACACTCCCCCCGCATCCAACCCGCCCCATCCTGTCAGAATCCTTTCCAAATGCCGAACACCCCCGGATGTCGAGCCCCCAGCCCCGGCCACCCCGGAGCCACGCCCCTGCAACGCCAACCACACCACATCCACCAACCGCCATCTGCGCAGTCAACCCGTCCACCCCACTCCGAACACTCCCCTCACCGAGGCACAGAGCCCCCAGACCCACCCCTCCAACACACTTCGCCCCCCCCCCCCAGACCTCTGCTGCAATGTAGCCCCTCCCGTCCCCCGCCCTGGGTTTCTCCGCCCCCCCACCTCCATCATTCTCCCCTCCATTCCCCGCCTTCGTCTCCCCTCCACTTCCTTCTGCCTCCCCGCACAGGCTCCCATCTTGGGGGCGGTAACCTTCTGGGGCCGGGAATTTTAGCACCCAGCGTGGAAGTCTTGCTCCCACCGCAGAATTGGCCTTACCACCCCTCAATGGAAGCGGAGTGCAATTTCCCACACTCCACTTCCTTTGGGGACAGTTACTAGGGCACAACTGGATGCTCCTGTGACAGTTTGAACTGGTGCTCTCCACTCTCTCTCCTGTGACAATTTGAACTGGTGCTTTCCACTCTCTGTCCTGTGACAGTTTGAACTGGTGCTCTCCACTCCTGTCCTGTGACAGTTGGAACTGGTGCTCTCCACTCCTGTCCTGTGACAGTTGGAACTGGTGCTCTCCACTCTCCCGTCCTGTGACAGTTTGAACTGGTGCTCTCCACTCTCCCGTCCTGTGACAGTTGGAACTGGTGCTCTCCACTCTCCCGTCCTGTGACAGTTGGAACTGATGCTCTCCACTCTCCCGTCCTGTGACAGTTGGAACTGGTGCTCTCCACTCTCCCGTCCTGTGACAGTTGGAACTGGTGCTCTCCACTCTCCCGTCCTGTGACAGTTGGAACTGGTGCTCTCCACTCTCCCGTCCTGTGACAGTTTGAACTGGTGCTCTCCACTCTCCCATCCTGTCTTTCATCATGACAATACCGGGATGAATGCTATGTAGATCATGTACAAATTTCTCTCTGCCTTTCTCAGACATAACAACACGATTACCCCACAGTAAACAATCTGACTGAATGGATAGTTCGTCTTTGCGACGGTTGTAAGGTTTGGTCTTGTCACCCATTTGCTTGGGTATGGCAGACCAATCACCACTAAGGACACAACATTTCACAACGAATAATATCGGGTCCTGGCTGATCCAGGTCTTAACTTGTTGAGCTGTGACAGGGGTTCCTGCACTTCCAAAAGCATCCATAACTAACAGTAGGTCTGCAGGTTGTAGCTTCTCGACCTCTGGTGTGGGCAACGGCAGACGGCTCAGTGCATCGGCACAATTCTTGGTGCCAGGCCTATGGCGAATTATATAATCATAGGCAGATAATGTCAGCGCCCACCTCTGGATGCGGGACGATGCATTGGTATTGATACCTTTGTTTTCTGAAAACAATTAAATGAATGGCTTGTGATCTGTTTCCAATCCAAACCGAAGACCAAACAGGTACTGATGCATCTTTTTAACCCCGTACACACTGGCTAATGCTTCTTTTTCTATCATGCTCTCGGCTCTTCCTGCCTTTGACAAACTTTAAAAGCATACGCAACAGGTTGTAGTTTACCCGACTCATTAGCTTGTTGGAGCACGCAACCAACGCCATATGATGAAGCATCACAGGCCAATACTAGACGCTTACATGCATCATAATGTATCAGCAGCTTGTTAGAGCAAAGCAGATTAGTAACTTTTTCAAAAGCTCTATCTTGAGACACACCTCAAACCCAGTTGTCGCCTTTTCTTAGCAGCATGTGCAGTGGCTCTGATGAAGTGTTCAATCTAAGTAGGAAATTACCGATGTAGTTGAGTAGACCAAGGAACGAACGCTGCTCCATCACATTCTGAGGCTTGGGTGCATTTTTGGTGGCCTTGGATTTCGAGTCCGCAGGCCTGATGCCGTGAGCAGCAATTTTCCTCGAAACTCGGTTGATTGTAACCTTGTAGTCTCCACAAATGCTGACAGTGCCATCACTCTCCAACACAGGAACAATGGGGCTGGCCAATTCGTTAAATTCGACCGGTGATATAAACCCTTCATGCTTGAGTATGTCCAGTTCGATTTCGACCTTCTCCCTCATCATGTACGTAACCACCCGAGCTTTATGATGGACGGGTCTTGCATCAGAGTTCACGTGCATCTGCACCTTCGCTCCCGTGAAATTGCCAATGCCTGGTTCAAACAGTGAGGGAACTTGCTCAGCACTTGAGCACATGGAGTATCATCCTCCAACGACAACGCTTTAATATTATTCCAATTCCATTTGATTTTTTCCAGCTAATTCCTGCCGACCAGCGTTGGACCATTGCCTAGATCAATCAATAATGGTAAATCATGAACCGCACCATCATACGACACCTTGACTACTGCACTACCAGTCACCGTTATGTGTTCTTTAGTGTAGGTACGCAACTTGGCATTGACTGGACTCAGCTTAGACCTCACAGCCTTAGTACCCCATAGCTTGTCGAATGTCCTCTGGCTCATTATTGATTGACTCGCACCCGTGTCCAATTCCATCGGTACTGGCACACCGTTAAGTTTCACATTAATCATTATCGGTTGGCTCTTTGTTAGGAACGAATACAGTTCATACATGTCCTCCTCTTGTATTTCGGATTGCATATCCGGATCCGCGCTATACTTGTCATCATTCTCCATGTGATGTGTCGCAGCACGCTTGCTCAGTTGCGGACACATGCGTTGGAGATGCCCCAGTCTCGAACAGCCTTTACAAATGTACTGTTTAAAGCGACATTGATAAGGCCGATGATTGCCCCCACAACGCCAACTCAGTGAAATCGGATTCATTCCTGTTGGCGGACTTTGGGCAGCCACAAGTTTTGCATATGCAGTCACGTAGGCCCTACCATATGCAGCTCTGCCAAATGCCAATACAATCTTGTTTACAGTACTTTCCAAGTTCCGATTTTTCGATGATCTGCTTTAAGTTTTTGTCCGTCGTCATGCATACCTGGGCAATGGTGATGGCCTTGCTGAAATCCAGCGTCTCCGCCGCCAGTAGCTTACACAGGATCACCTCATGGTTGATGCCAATTACAAAGAAGTCCCGCAGCATGTCTCCCAATGCGTTTTTGAACTTACACGGTCCAGTTAGACATCTTAGGTCAGCAACAAATTCTGACACATCCTGGCCCTCAGAACGAATCGATATCGTGAGATGATGATGCCTTCTTCTGGTTTGAGATGGTCACGTACCAGAGCACACAATTCCTCATAGTCCTTGTCTGTTGGACTTGCAGGCGAGAGAAGATTCTTTATGAGTCCATAGATTTTCGGACCGCAAACCGTGAAAAAGACCACCCTGCGCCTAACTGCGTCAATGGGTTCCTCCAATTTGTTGGCCACGATGTACTGGTGCAGGCGAGCTACAAAATCTGCCCAATCCTCTCCCTCCACGAATCTCTCCAGAATTCCAATTGTGCTCATTTTTGCACAAAAAGGCTCTCAGTGGTAGCTGTGGATGTACTGGATGACATGATGATACACTCTATTCACTTGGAGCATGCAAATGTTATGTATGTAATAACTCAATAGACTGAATACTGTAAACTAACACAGGTACAAACCTGGCTTTGCTTTAGTAGGACCCAAAGTGATTACATTACATGATGGCTTGCCTTTTATATCTGGGCTGCACACACGTGCGTACAGCCCAATGACCTCCGACAGTGGCGCCAGCTGGTGGCTAGTAACCCCAAGCATACGTACATGACAATATCACCCCTTAAGATATTTGTAGCAGTCTTTTTACAAATTGAGACGGTCCAGGGCTTTCCGTTCCCCCAGTTCAGTTCAACTCCAGCCTTGGGCGAGCGTTACCTGAGTCTATTATAACTGGGGGCTGGGTAGCCAATCTAATGGGAGTGGCAATGACCATGTCAGGGATTGAAAGTCCAGATTCATTGATGACTGAGGGTAGGTTGATTGGTCACTGATTGTGTCTTCCTCAGACTGTTTCGGTTCATCCGTGTGCCGCAGCTTTATCTGATCAACATGTTTCCTGCATGTTTGCTCATTCTTGAGCTTGACGATAAGCACTCTGTTACCCTCCTTGGCTGTAACAGTACTGACGATGCACTTGGGACCTTGACCATAATTTAGTACATACACAGCAGCGCGATCATGATACCACTGCTGACTTTGACGTCTGTATTCAACATGGTCGTTCAAGTCAGGGTGGACAAGAGAGAGCTTGGTCTTGAGACCTCTCTTCATCAATAGTTCAGCATGGGGGACCCCGGTAAGCGTGTGGGATCTTGTCCTGTAACTAAGCAAAATGCATAACAAGCGAGTCTGCAGTGAACCTTGAGCTACACGTTTCATACTCTGCTTGATGGTTTGGACAACACACTCTGCTTGACCATTAGATGCGGTTTTGAATGGTTTGACCTCACATGTTTGATACCATTGAGTTTCATAAACTCTTAAAACTCCAGACTCATGAAGCAAGGTCCGTTGTCGCTTACAACGATGTTGGGCAGACCATGAGTGGCAAGCATGACATGAAGGCTCTCAATGGTAGCTATGGATGTACTGGATGACATGATTATACACTCTATCCACTTGGAATATGCATCCACCACAACCAAAAACATCTTTCTCAGGAAGTCGATGTGGATCCTGTATCATGGTTTATATGGCCATGACTATAGAGTTCTTCACTGTCAGAGGGGCAGTACTGAAAGAGTGCTGCACTGTCGGAGGTGCAGTACTGAGGGAGCGCTGCACAATCGGAGGGGCACTACTGAGGGTACGCTGCACTGTCGGAGTGGAAGTACTGAAGGAGTGCTATACTGTCGGAGGGGCACTACTGAGGGTATGCTGCACTCTCAGAGTGGCAGTACTGAGGGAGCACTGCACTGGCCGAGTGGTAGTACTGAGGGAGAGCTGCACTGTTGGACGAGCAGTACTGAGGGAGCATCGCACTGTCGCAGGGGCAGTTCTGATGGAGGGCTCCGCGGTTGGCAAGATAGTAATGAGGGAGTGCCGCACTGTCGGACGGGCAGTACTGATGGTGCGCTGCACAGCGGCGATTTCGCAGGTGCTTTACTTAGCTGCATGCAAGTGTTGCACTGATGAACAGATAATTCCAGATCAGAGTCAATTCCAGGCCACCATACATGAGACCTGGCAATGGCTTTCATCATGACAATACCAGGATGAGTGCTCTGTAGATCATGTACAAATTTCTCTCTGCCTTTCTTAGGCATAACAACACGATTACCCCGCAGTAAACAATCTGACTGAATGGGTAGTTCGTCTTTGTGACGGTTGTAAGGTTTGGTCTTGTCACCCATTTGCTTGGGTATGGCAGACCAATCACCACTAAGGACACAATGTTTCATAACCGATAATATCAGGCCCTGGCTGGTCCAGGTCTTAACTTGTTGAGCCGTGACAGGGGTTCCTTCACTTTCAAAAGCATCCATAACTAACAGTAGGTCTGCAGGTTGTGGCGTCTCCACCTCCGGTGTGGGCAACGGCAGACGGCTCAGTGCATCGGCAAAATTCTCGGTGCCAGGTCTATAGCAAATGACATAATCATAGGCAGATAAAGTCAGCGCCCACCTCTGGATGCGGGACGATGCATTGGTATTGATACCTTTGTTTTCCGAAAACAATGAAATGAGTGGCTTGTGATGTGTTTCCAGTTCAAACCAAAGACCAAACAGGTACTGATGCATCTTTTTAACACCATTCACACAGGCTAGTGCTTCTTTTTCTACCATGCTGTAGGCTCTTTCCACCTTTGACAAACTATTAGAAGCATACGCAACGGGTTGTAGTTTACCGGCTCATTAGCTTGTTGGAGCATGCAACCAACTCCATTTAATGAAGCATCACAGGCCAATACTAGACGCTTACATGGATCATAATGTACCAGCAGCTTGTTAGAGCAAAGCAGATTAGTAGCTTTCTCAAAAGCTCTATCTTGAGACGCACCCCAAACCCAGTTGTCGCCTTTTCTTAGCAGTAAGTGCAGTGGCTCTAAAGAAGTGCTCAATCTAGGTATGAAATTACTGAAGTAGTTGAGTAGACCAAGGAATGAACGCAGCTCCATCACATTCTGAGGCTTGAGTGCATTTTTGATGGCCTTGGTTTTCAAGTCCGTAGGCCTGATGCTGTCAGCAGCAAATTTTCTCCCCAGGAATTCGACTTCCGGTGCCATGAAGACACACTTTGAATGTTTCAGTCTGAGTCCCACTTTGTCCAGACGGTGTACAACCTCTTCCAGGTTGTTCAGATGTTCGGCGGTGTCACGACCTGTGACCAGGTTGTCATCTTGGAACACCACGGTTCTGGGGACAGACTTCAGTAGACTCTCCATGTTCCTCTGAAATATGGCTGCAGCCGAGCGAATTCCGAAAGGACACCTGTTGTAGATAAACAGTCCTTTATGAGTGTTGATGCACGTAAGTTTCTTCGACATCTCGACCAGCTCCTGTGTCATGTAGGCCGACGTCAGATCCAGTTTAGTGAATTCCTTCCCCCAGCTCGCGTTGCAAACAGGTCACCAGCGCTCGGTAACAGATATTGATCCTGTTTCGAAACTCAGTTGATCGTAACCTTGTAGTCTCCACAAATCCTGACCATGCCATCACTCTTCAACACAGGAACAATGGGGCTGGCCCATTTGTTAAATTCGACCGATGATATGACCCCTTCACGCTGGAGTCTGTCCAGTTCGATTTTGACCTTCTCCCTCATCATGTATGGAACTGCCCGAGCTTTATGATGGACGGGTCTTGCATCCGAGTCCACGTGGATCTGCACCTTGGCTCCCGTGAAATTGCTGATGCCTGGTTCAAACAGCGAGGGGAACTTGCTCAGAACTTGAGCACATGGAGTATCATCCTCCGACAACAATGCTTTGATATCGTTCCCATTCCATTTGATTTTTTCTAGCCAATTCCTGCCTACCATTGCGTTGGACTGGAACAATCCATAACGGTAAATCATGAACCGCACCATCATACAATGTCTTGACTACTGCCAATCACCGTTATGAGTTCTTTAGTGTAAGTACGCAACTTGGCATTGACTGGACTCAGCTTAAGCCTCACAGCCTTAGTATCTCACAGCTTGGCGAATGTCCTCTGGCTCATTATTGATTGACATGCACCCATGTCCAATTTCATCGGTACCGGCACACCATTAAATTTCACATTAATCATTATTGGTTGGCTCTTTGTTTGGAACGAATACAGTCCATACACTTCCTCCTCTGGTATCTCGGACTTCATATCCGGATCCATGCTATACTGGTCATCATCCTCCATGTGGTGTGTCACAGCACGCTTGCTCAGTTGCGGACACATGCGCTGGAAATGCCCCAGTCTCGAACAGCCTTTACAAATGTACTGTTTAAAGCGACACTGATGAGGCCGATTATTGCCCCCACAACGCCAACTCAGTGAAATCGGATTCATTCCTGTTGGCGGATTTTGGGCAGCCACAGGTTTCGCATATGCAGTCGAGTAGGCCCTGCCATACGCAGCTCTGCCAAACAACGATACAATCTTGTTTACAGTACTTGCCGAGTTCTTATTTTTCGATAATAGTTTTTATCCGTCGTCATGCATGCCTGGGCAATGGTGATGGCCTTGCTCAAATCCAGCGTCTCCGCCACCAGTAGCTTACGCAGGATCACCTCGTGGTTGATGCCGATTACAAAGAAGTCCCGCAGCATGTCTCCCAATACGTTTTTGAACTTACACAGTCCAGCTAGACGTCTTAGGTCAGCAACGAATTCTGACACATCCTGGCTCTCAGAACGAACGTGCTTGTAGAATCGATATGTGAGATGATGATGCCTTCTTCTGGTTTGAGATGATCACGTACCAGAGCACACAATTCCTCATAGTCCTTGTCTGTTGGACTTGCAGGTGAGAGAAGATTCTTTATGAGTCCATAGATTTTTGGACCGCAAACCGTGAAAAAGACCACCCTGCGCCTAACTGCGTCAGTGGGTTCCTCCATTTTGTTGGCCACGATGTACTGGTCCAGGTGAGCTACAAAGTCTGCCCAGTCCTCTTCCTCCACGAATCTCTCCAGAATTCCAATTGTGCTCATTTTTCATGCGAAGGTTCTTCAGTTACCTCATCGCCAAATGTTATGTATGTAGTAACTCGATAGACTGACTACTGTAAACTAACTCAGGTACAAACCTGGCTCTGCTTTATTAGGGCCAAAAGTGATTGTATTATATGATGGCTTGCCTTTTATACCTGGGCCGCACACACGTGCGTACAGCCCAATGACCTCTGACAGGGTGCTACCTGGTGCTAGTAACCCCAAGCATACATACATGACACATAACTACCCTAAATCTAACTGAATTATGATCACGAGCACCAACATGCTCTTCCACCTGCCCAGCTTCATTCCCCAAAACTAAATCCAGACCCCCCCCTTCCCTTGTTGGGCTTACTACGTATTGGCTAAAAAAAGTTCTCCTGAATGCATTTTAAGAATTCTGCTCCCTTTATACCTTTTACATGAATTCTATCTCAATTAAGAAGAGGGTAGTTGAAATACCCTACTATTACTGCCCTCTTGTTTTTGTACTCAGTAATGTGCCTACATATTTGCTCATCTATCTCCCTCTATAGTTCTATAGTACACTCCCAGCAGTGTGAAGGGTACACTAAAAGAGGAGAAGGAAGTTATGGACATAATAGTAATAGATAGAGAAGACATCCCAAAACTATTGGCATTACTGGAAGTTGGTAAGTCACCTAGAATCATAGAATGATTTCAGCACAGAAGGAGGCCATTCGGCCCATCGAGCCTGTGCCGGCTCTCTGCAAGAGCACCTCAGGTAGTCCCACTCCTCCGCCCTTTCCCCGGAGTCCTGCAAATTTGTTTCCTTCAGGTACGTATCCAACTCCCTTTTGAAAGCCATGATTGAGTCTGCCTCCACCACCCTTTCAGGCAGTGAATTCCAGATCCTAACCACTCGCTGTGTAAAAATGTTTTGTCTCATGTCACCTTTGGTTCTTTTACCAATCACCTTAAATCTGTGTCCTCTGGTTCTCGACCCTTCCGCCAATGAGAACAGTTTCTCTCGATCTACTATGTCAAGACCCCTCATGATTTTGAACACCTCTATCAAATCTCCTCTCTACCTTCTATCCTCTGAGGAGAATAACCCCAGCTTCTCCAGTCTTATCAATGTAACTGAAGTCCCTCATCCCTGGAACCATTCTTGTAAATCTTTCCTGCACCCTCTCCAAGGCCTTCACAACTTTCCTGAAGTACGGTGCCCAGGAATGGGCACAATACTCCAGATGAGGCCGAACAAGTGTTTTATACAAGTTCCTTATATCTTCAGAGACCCAAGAAATCTATTAATGTTTATCCTATCCAATATCTCAACTACCTCCTCCTTCACTATATCTATAGCAGCATCCTCTTCCTTGGTAAAAACAGATGCAAAGTATTCATTTAGTGCCTCAGCCATACCCTCTGCCTCCATGCGTAGGTCTCTTTTTTGGTCCCGAATCAGCCCCACCCCTCCTCTTACTACCTGTTTACTATTTATATGCCGATAGAAGACTTTTGGATTCCCCTTTATGTTAGCTGCCAATCTATTCTCATACTCTCTCTTTGCCCCTTACTTACTTTTTCACTTCCACTCTGAACTTTCTATATTGAGCCTGATTTCACTTGTATTCTCAACCTGACATCTGTCATACATGCTCTTTTTCTGCTTCATCTTTCTCTCTATCTCTTTCGTCATCCAGATCTGTTCTCAACCCATTGAAATTTGCCTTCCTTCAATTAAGTATTTTTGCTATAGATTACTTCCTGTCTTTTTCCATAGCTAATATAAACCTTATGATACTATGATCACTGTTCCCTAAATGTTCCCTTATTGACACTTGCTCCACTTGACCTATCTCATTCCCCAGAATCAGATCCAGCAATGCCTCCTTCCTCGTTGGGTCAGAAATGTACTGATCAAGAAAGTTCCCCTGAACACACTTCAGTAATTCCTCCCCCTCTCTGCCCTTTACACTATTGCCATCCCAGGTTATATTTGGATAGTTGAAGTCCCCCATTATTATTACTCTACAGTCCCTGCACCTCTCTGTAATTTCCCTGAAAATTTGCTCCTCTATATCCTTCCCACTAGTGGCCTACAGAATACACCTCGTAATGTAATGGCACCTTTGTTGTTTCTCAACTCTAATCAAATAAGATTCTGTCCTTGATCCCTCCAGGACATCCTCTCTTTCCAGCACTGTAATATTCTCCTTCAGCAATACTGCCACCCCACCTCCTATCCTTCCCTCCCAATCTTTCCTGAACACCTTATATCCAGGAATGTTTAAAACCCAAACCTGCTCTTTTTTGAGCCAGGATTACATTTCCTCCCATCCTGCTTACTTTAAGGACTCCATTCCATTCTCCCAGTTACAGGGAAGGCTGAACAGGCTGGGTCCTTTTTCTCTTGAAAACAGAAGACTGAGATGTGAGCTAATAGAGGTCTTTAAAATTATGAAAGGTTGTGCTAGAGTGGATACAGAGAGAGCGTTTCCACTTGTGGGGAAGAGCATAAGTAGAGGCCATCAATATAATACAGTCAGCAAGAAATTTGGAAGAAACTTTACCCAGAGAGTGGTGAAAATGTGGAACTCGCTACCATAGGGAGTGGTTGAAGCGAATCGTATAGATGTATTTAAGGGGAGGCTAGACAAGCATATGAGGGAGAGGGGAATAGATTTAGATGAGGAAAGACGAGAGGAGGCTCGAGTGGAGTATAAACACTGGCATGGACCGATTGGGCCGAATTGCCTGTTTCTGTGCCGTATATCTGATGTAATCCTATGTAAGTTTAATGACCTCACAGAAGCCATGATCAGCCATGATCTTATTGAAAGGTGGAGCAGGCTCAAGGGGCCGTATGGCCTACTCCTGTTCCTATTTCTTATGTTCTTATGTAAGTGATCAAAGTCACTGAATGTATCTTCAAATGCCTTATCCCACAAACTGCACCACTAGCCCCAGACACTGCTCAATGCACCATGCCCCCATCACTCAGCTACCAACAATCTCGATCAATCAGGACTCATACCTCACATTCATAGCTTCACCTCAGCCACCCTTACACACTTACCACGACTGTAATCCTCACACCCACATCTCACAGCTTGCACACAGCTGTTCAACCATGACCCAAATACATTGCACCCACACTCACTGGCACACCTCCCATTCTCTTGCAGGAAAAGATGGTGCATAACTGGTGCCAGCAGGATCTAACCAGCGGGGAACAGGCATGCCTGCATCACCTGACCCTCATGGAGGAGACGGTGCTGGCCATTCTTGGCAGGGGCATGGCTGAGCCGGTCGCCAGTGGCAGGGCATGAAGGGTTCCCAAAAATTCCCATGAGTCCCTCTCTCTGAAAATTAAAGAAAATTAGCTGTTAAAATGAGCTTTGGATTTTTCAAGTGGAGATCTAAGTTTTAAAAGGAAAAAGGCAAAAGGGGGCCAACCTCATGGAACCCTCCCCCCCCCCCCCCCCAATGTTTGGACTTTTTGAAAAGAGAATTCAAAATGGACCTAAATTACAGAAGCCTGAGATCCCCTAAATATCTATGGGAAGGAGCATATCAATTTTAAGATTCTACAACATTTTGGCTGCGAAAAAGAGTTACCGAATACAGGAGGTGGGGCTAACCTCTGTGAAGCAAATTTGTGTATTAAGGATCCCAGACTGTCTGGGGGAACTATGCAGCACCAATTCACCCCCTAAGAGATAATCAAATTACCAGCCATTATCTAAACTACAGAACTCATCCAAAATATGCAAGAAGCCAATTACCCAATCAACCACTATGGAAATCATGGGCCCAACTAGATGGCCAGAAAACTGGACAATCCTAAAACAATGCAAAACCAGTGAAAGCACAATATCACACCCTAATCGAGTTACTGCTGACTAGCCCACCAAAAATACTGACAAAGGAGACATTTGAAAATCAATGGACAGAACAGTTTAAACAAATCCCAAGAACTGATTTGGCACAAAGATAAGGAAGTCTGTTTTAGTATAATTGAAGGCCTGTTCTGTCAGTTAAGGGTGCTTTTAGAGACACTATTAAGGTAGCAGTCTCGTTGCATAAGTTTAACACCAGCCTCGAAAAGTGGGACCCCGAAACATTGGTGAAAGGAGTCTCTAAAACCCAGAAGGACAGCACTATGACAGCAAACAGGCTTTCAAAACGACTATCGGAAAATTTCGGACCATCGCGACCAATCCAACAGTCAACAGGAACCAACCTGACAATACCGAAGAAGAACCGAAGATTTTTCCACTCTACAAGCTAGTCCTATGCTACCAAGGGGTAAAACATTACCTAACAGAACTTTTAAGACTACCCTGACCAAGGAAAAGTGAATACTCAACCCACAAGTCCAATACGCACCTTACCGCATCAGCGGACTCAGCCCAACTGAAGAAGTTTCGCAGGTTGAAGTCCACAACGAGGTCCGGGGTACAGCTTACAGAACCCGGACAACTAAGGCGAACCCCAGAGTTTGGAACAGGACCAGGACAACTAAGGCGAACCCCGGAGTTGGAACTGTCAAAAGGGAATTGGTGAGCATGGTCTCTGAATTGAATTCCTTCTGGAAATCCAAATACACCAAATCCACTGTGTTGTGGAATATTAAAAATATAATACTCACATGAAAGGTCTTTTATAGAGAAAAAAGTTGTTTATCAAAACCTGATTAATCAAGGGAGATCCGGCCTCATCAATACCGTTACTAAGTGCTCTCAACGCCGATCTCATGGAACTATGCAGTTACATTCTTATACAGTTCAAATACAGTCAAAATGGTGGAACTACGCAGGGAAGTGTTCCATTGATTATTTGCCACCAGTCCCCGCCCACCTGCTACTAATACATTGGTTAATACAGGTTACAGGCAATATCATTGGTTACAGTAATTTCTAATGATTCTATTGGTTATAGTAATTTCTAATGATTCTATTGGTTACAATGATTTCTAATTGGTACATCACTGCTGCTACGGGAAAAGCCCCCCTCCCCTATAGGTTATGTGTTACTTTTCTGTAAATGTGTTCCCATACTAGCTTTCAGGCTGTAACCTTGGCAGACCACCTGTCTGTTACCCATTTCAAAGTGGCCTTGTATCTGTTATCTCGTGTGACTGGAACATTGCGGTCTTCTCTCATTAATACTGTGAGCTGCCTACATAAATCATGTGGGTGTTCTTATCTCCTCAGAGAATTTCTCTGACCTTTTATGTTTTGCCTAATTCAGCTATTCTACCATGAACACATTTTAAACTTTACACTCAGTCTTTCTAACTTTATTTTAATTACACCAAATTACTTTACCTCTAATTAAGGTTTTTCGCTCTTACACACTGGTTCCCCCTTATCCACCCTGCTCGTTACATCCTCAAAGAATTCCAACAAATTTGTCAAACATGATTTCCCTTTCAAAAAACCATTTTGACTCTGCTTGATTGAATCATGCTTTTCCAAATGTCCTGCTACTGCTTCCTTAATAATAGACTCCAGCATTTTCCCAACGACAGATGTTAGGCTAACTGGTCTATAGTTTCCTGCTTGCTGTCTGCCTCTTTTTTAAATAGGGGCGTTACATTTGTGGTTTTCCAATCCGCTGGGACCTCCCCAGAATCCAGGAAATTTTGGTAGATTACAACCAATGTATCCACTATCTCTGCAGCCACTTCTTTTAAGACCCTAGGATGTAAGCCATCAGGTGCAGGGGACTTTAGTCCCATTTTTTTACTGAGTACTACTTCTTTAGTGATAGTAATTGTATTAAGTTCCTCCCTCCCTATAACCCATTGGGATGTTTTTAGTGTCATCTACCGTGAAGACCGATACAAAATATTTGTTCAATGTCTCTGCCATTTCCCTGTTTCCCCATTATTAATTCCCCAGTCTCATCCTCTAAGGGACCAACATTTACTTTAGCTACTCTCTTCCTTTTTATATACCTATATAAACTCTTACTATCTGTTTTTATAATTTGTGCTAGTTTACTTTCATAGTCTATCTTCCCTGTCTTTATTATTTTATTAGTTGTTCTTTGCAGGCTTTTAAAAGTGTCCGATCCTCTGGGCTCCCACAACGTCTGGGTCCCACAGCTTTTGCCGTGGGTTCCAGTCTCTGCTCACCGTGGGTTCAAGTCAATGCTCACCGTGGGTTCCAGTCCCTGCTCACTGTGGGTTCCAGTCCCTGCTCACCGTAGGTTCAAGTCCCTGCTCACCATGGGTTCAAGTCCCTGCTCACCATGGGTTCAAGTCCCTGCTCACCATGGGTTCAAATCCCTGCTCACCATGGGTTCCAGTCCCGGTTCACCGTGGGTTCCAGTCCCGGTTCACCGTGGGTTCCAGTCCCTGCTCACCATGGGTTCAAGTCCCTGCTCACCATGGGTTCAAGTCCCTGCTCACCGTGGGTTCCAGTCCCTGCTCACCATGGGTTCCAGTCCCAGTTCACCGTGGGTTCCAGTCCCGGTTCACCGTGGGTTCCAGTCTCTGCTCACCATGGGTTCAAGTCCCTGCTCACCATGGGTTTCAGTCCCTGCTCACCGTGGGTTCCAGTCCCGGTTCACCAAGGGTTCAAGTCCCTGCTCACCGTGGGTTCCAGTCCCTGCTCACCGTAGGTTCCAGTCCCGGTTCACCATGGGTTCCAGTCGCTGCTCACCATGGGTTCCAGTCCCGGTTCACCATGGGTTCCAGTCGCTGCTCACCATGGGTTCCAGTCCCGGTTCACCGTGGGTTCCATTAATTAGCCATGGACGGTTATCCCTTTTCTTACAGTCTTTCCTTCTCATTGGAATATATTTTTGTTGAGAGTTATGAAATGTCTCCTTAAATGTCTGCCACTGTTTATCGACCGCCTTTCACTTTAATCTATTTTCCCAGTCCACTTTAGCCAACTCTGCCTCCATACCTTTATAATCGCCTTTATTTAAAATCAGGACACTGGTTTGATATCCGACTTTCCTACTCTCCAATTGAATTTGAAATTCACCCATGCTATGGTCACATTCCTAGAGGATCCTTTATGAGAAGATCATTTATTAATCCTGCCTCATTACACAATACCAGATCTAAGATAGCCTGCTCCCCGGTTGGTTCCACAACGTGCTGTTCAAGGAAACTATCCTGAATACACTCTATGAACACTTCCTCACGGCTACCCTGGCCAATTTGCTTTGTCCAATCAATATGAAGGTTAAAATCGCCCATGATTATTGCCATTCCTTTTTTACAAGCCTCCATTATTTCTTGAGTTATACTCTGTCCAACAGTGTAGCTACTGTTAGGGGGCCTATAGACTATGCCCACCAGTGACTTTTCCCCCTTATTATTCATTATCTCCACCCAAACTGATTCAACATCTTCATCTTCTGAGCCAATATCGTTTCTCACTAACGCACTGATCTCACCCTTTAGTAACAGAGCTACCCCACCTCCTTTTCCTTTCTGTCTGTCCTTCCGAATTGTCAAATATCCCTGAATATTCAGTTCCCAACCTTGGTCACCTTGCAACCATATCTCTGTAATGGCTATCAGATCATACCCATTTGTATCTATTTGTGCCGTCAACTCAAATATCTTGTTATGAATACTGCGTGCATTCAGACAAAGAGCTTCAACTAGTGAGGACTTCGATGGAGCGGCCTACAGAAGAACACTGATGGGTATACACAATGAAATCCTTGGTAGGCCTGCCAGAAAGCCTGAGTGCAATGTCACGAAGCATGGAGGAACAGCCACTCAATGTCTGAGTCCTACAGTGGAAGCTCAGCTTGCTGTAACGCGAGCTCAGACTGCCGCCATCGTGGCTGCGTTTCCCAGTGTGGAAAGGAGCTTGCAGGGTGTCAACACGGTCCAGCAATATGTCCTCCAACAGATGGTTAGTAATGCTGAGGCACCGCCCCCGGAGAGCGGCAATGGCTCTGTGGAGCATGAGCCTGTTGCTCTCTCTCAGGATGACAGCATTTACTCTGCCAGTGCCCTTGATGCCGCCCATACCAAGATGGTGCAGTCTATAGCCACGCTTTCTAAGCCCAGAGCAGCCTTCCATCAGCTGTGCTGCAGCCACTGGGGTAGCACAGCGTAAGAGCACTGAGACCTGCAAAGGCACACGGAAGGCAGGCAGTGAGGGAATGCACAAGGGCGATTAGTTAACTTTGTTAGGTTATATTGGATGGTTTGATGGATAAAGTTGGCTTGTAATATTTCTACTGCGGTAGCTTTCATTGCAGCATTGTAGCCAAGATGAGGCTGTGATGGTCAGTAACCGGGAAGGGAAGGTGTGCGACTGTTGGTGAACAGAGATTCACTGGTACCACAGTCGGATGAGTCGATCACAGACAGGTAAGGCAAAAAGGGCGGCCTTCTCCCTTCCGCTTCCTCCTCCAACCAACTACTGTTATGCAGATCTTTTCTGGCATTCAAATACCACCAACAATGTCTCCGCAAGATCCTGCAAGTCCCCTGGGAGGACAGATGTACCAACGTTAGCGTCCTCGCTCAGGCCAACATCCTCAGCATCGAAGCACTGACCACACTCGATCAGCTCCGTCAGGCGGGCCACATTATCCGCATGCTTGAAACAAGACTCCAAAAGCAAGCGCTCTACGCGGAACTCCTACACAGCAAGCGAGCCCCAGGTGGGCAGAGGAAACGTTTCAAGGACACCCTCAAAGCCTCCTTGATAAAATGCAACATCCCCACCAACACCTGGGAGACCCTGGCCAAAGACCGCCCTTAGTGGAGGAAGTGCATCCGGGAGGGTGCTTAGCACCTTGAGTCTTGTCGCCGAGAGCATGCAGATATTAAACGCAGGCAGCGGAAGGAGTGTGCGGCAAACCAGACTCCCCACCCACCCTTTCCTTCAGCCACTGTCTGTCCCACCTGTGACAGAGACTGTAATTCCCGTATTGGACTGTACAGTCACCTGAGAACTCACTTTTAGAGTGGAAGCAAGTCTTCCTCGATTTTGAGGGACAAATGGACAAACCCCAGCCGTGTGCACTCTGCCCATTCCTACCCGAATATTGTAAATGGTGCCCTACACCCCCTCTGGACCCCCGATTTGCATACTGAATCCACCTCCGGCCTGCTTGAGGCGCTCAGGCTTCTCGTCCATTCACAGGACCAGCTGAATGTTGTGGGTGTCGGTGGGGTAGCCCAGGTATTTCCCTGATGTTTAACGGGCAGCAGCCGTACAACTTTCAGCACGTTGTAAATTGCCCCGCTTGTTCTCAAAGGGAGGGAATAGTCACAACCAAAGCCCCAAAGTCAGGGCCGAGCTCGCTGGTTGCTGGAAGTCCTTTAGGGAAGTGATTAATCTTCATGTGTGATTTAAAACAATGAAATGTTGGGATGTGGGCATTGCTGGCAAGGCCGGCATTTATTACCCATCCCTAGATGCCCCTGGAGAAGGTGGTGGTGGGCCTTCTCCTTGAACCGCTGCAGTCCGTGTTCTGTGTAGTGAGTTTAATATGACTGGCTGTCTTTCCAGGCAACTTTAGAGGGCAGTTAGGCATCAACCTCGTTGATGTAGGACGGGAGTCACATATAGGCCCAGACCGGGTAAGGGTGGGAGGTTTCCTTCACTAAAGCATATTAGTCAACCAGTTGGCATTTTACGATCGGGTGATCATATGTCCCGTTTGTTGGGGACAGTCCCCAGATGACATACTGTGTCCCCGGCAAACAATGCCCCCGGAAGATTCCTCCGTTCACAAAACCTGTCCCCGAAGTGTACACCTGGTGTTTTTTATGTATACTATAGATATACTCTCTGTGTAGTCACAGTATAGTTGCATAAGATGGGGACTTATTTACCGGTGGTACCATCAACAAGGTTCACACTGTATACACAATGCTGGCACCACCAGAGGGTGCTACTGGTGGAGGCCCAGGGGTCACCTGTACACCACAGGTACCCAGGTACAAAAGGGAGGCCACCATGTGGTATCCTCACTCTGGAGTTATATTAAATGGACTAAGGTCACTACAGTTCAAGTACAATACTTTGCCTTGTGGAGTCATTATCAGAGCATCTAAAGACATAACAATTGGCGACGTGATTACGGACTTTCACGCTAACCTTGGTACGTTGCAGCAGTTCGCCGATGGGGATGATTGGAGAGGCTTGACCATTTCTTCACAGCAAACGACCTGGCAAGCGATTTCACTGGCTGATAAGCGCAGAGCTATCCTACTCACCAGTTGTGGGCCCACTGTCAATGGCCTTGTCAGGGACTTGCTGGCATCAGCGAAGACAACGACCAAGACGTATGAGGAGCTTGCAACGCTGATCCAAGAACAACTCAAGCCCAAAGAGAGCATCCTCACAGCCAGACACCGGTTTTACACCCACCGACGGCCCGAAGGCCAGGAAATCACGAAATATGCTGCAGACCTCAGGAGGCTGGTGGCACCGTGTGATTTCAGCGACCACCTCACCGAAGCGCTGCGGGATATCTTTGTCATCGGAATCGGCCACGAGGGTCTTCTTCATAAGCTACTGTCTGCGGATACCACAGTCACACTGCAGAAGACCATCTCCGTGAGCCAGACATTCATGACCTCGACCTGCGGCTCTAGGCGGATGACTCACCCTCAGGACTCAAACCCGGCAGGTACTGTGCACAGACTGGCGCCTTTTAGAGGCTGGACTGTAGAACATGAATCTCCTCAGGGGAGAGAGAACAGGCCCCCGAGTCCCTTAACTCTGAGTTCACTGAGGGGGGCTAATTGGTTAGCACCATTCTGGCGTTGTGGAGGAAATCACCGAGCTCACCAGTGCCGTTTTAAGGACTATGTGTGCAAAGGGTGCAGCACAAAGGACCACCTCCAGCGAATGTGTAAAAGAAATAGGCCTCACCATGTTGATAAAGAGTCTGCAGATGGCCATGAATCCAGCGTGGATTATGAAGAGGTGGTCAGAGAGGCAGCTCAGCCCCACGATGAGGTGTACGGAATGTTTACCTGCACCACAGAATATTCCCCGTTGAGGATGGAAGTCAAGATAAACAGCGCTGCAGTCTTCATGGAAGTGGACGTGGGGGCGAGCCAGTCAGTAATGAATCAAGAAGCCTTTGAGAGGCTATGGGACAATCAAACTGATCGACCCAAGTTGGTCCCGGTTCAGGCAAAGCTGCGCACCTACACCGATTAACTTATCCCAGTCGTTGGTAGTGCGGATGTAAAGATACTCCATGACGGCGCGGTGCACAAGTTACCTCTGTGGATTGTTGCAGGCGATGGACCAACGCTACTCGGAAGAAGGTGGATGGAGAAGATCCATTGGAGCTGGGAAGATTTCATCCCTCCAGCTATCGATGTCCTCCGCGCTCAGAGGCAAAGCAAGCCCTCACCTGAGGTTGGACCCGGCACCAGAGAGCAGACCAGCACAGCACCTGAGGCACAGACAGCTCAGCATGACTGCGTGGAGATGATCCAGCTGAGATGACCTGAACGCACCTTCCAGGCTCCAGTGGCAGGACTCGGGAGGAAGAAAATTGGATCCAAAGGTGACTTCCCAGCTTCGGTGGCAGAACCCAGGGAGAAGAGGATCACAGCAGCCGACATCGTGGATGGAAGAAAGATGGCGTCCAAACCACGAGGTGAAGCGCTGAAGGAAAAGATGGCGGCGTCCAGACCATGAGGTGCAGCGCTGAGGAGCAACACGTGGCACCAAACGGAGAAGAGGATTGGGGTAACGATAGCAAGGCTCTCTTAAAGGAGGCCAGCAACCCTCCACACTTAAAGGGACAGTCCCACATTCTCACTCAATGTAATAACAACTGTGAGCTAAATGTAAAGCTTGTAATTGATGATCAGAGTTTTATACATGTATTAAGCAAAGAAAAGTCAGGCGATTGCGATCGGAGCTACAGTTTATCTACAATAAGCAATAAACCGTTGTGCGATGCAGGATTTCAACTGTATTCTGATAATGTAGCGGGCAAACACCCATTGGAAGCACACAGGTCCAGCGGGCTACCCGATGCAGTAGTCTGCACCCCTGGGACCAGATGCACCACGGAGTGTGGCCACAAGCAGCTAAAATAGACAAGCTGCAGAGCAAGCAATCTCAGGAGGGCAACGGCACCGGTATCGATACCCTGCCCCTGATCGGCTCCACCTCTCAGGCACCCGATGGCACCAACCGCCACGAGCCTGAAAGAGCAAACAGTGCTAAGGTGCAGCCCCCAGACCCCATCGTCACCAAGGCTACGCCCGGGAATGAAGGGTCACTCGCAACGGTTCTCCCAATTGGGACTGGGACCAGCCAGGATCCCAAATCAAATAATGCCCAGGCAAGCGAGTCAGCAGTTCCCTCTGCACTGCCAGACGACTGCTCCTCAGGGAGCAGCAGCGACCCGGGGCACAAGGAAAGGACAGGGAGGTCACAGGCATCTGTGAACCTGCTCGACACTAGGAGCAACGGCAAAGGCCCTGAGAGCAGGCAACTTGAGCCAACCGGGTTCCCACTGCCAGCACCGGGCAACGCGCCGCCACCAGGCTACCTGGACACCATCCAGCAGCTCTGGAACTAGTTTGTCCTCACGCACCGGTGCTGACCCCAGCATTGATCCCAAAGATGTACCATCAATGTATCTTACCAGTCAAATGTACTTGCCTCACAACTGTACCACAAATACAATGATGTAAATGCAAATTTCCTTTTCTGGACTTGAATGTATATGAATGTATATGAATGTGATGAGCCACCGGCATAATCTACATGTATGTAGCCATGGAAACACACATGGATCACACCCAGAACCCACTGAAGCCCCACTGCATCATCGAACCATCCCAACTGGTAACCACGACACAACGTTGTGGCAATAAAAACTTGGGGGTTAACAGGGAGAGAGCCAAGCCAAAGCACAGCCAAAGTGCAAGGGCTAATGGCACTTAAGTCTGGGGAGAGCTAAGCCAGAGCACATAGTGCAAAGATATTGGCACAAAAGACTTGGGGGAGAGTGATATTATATATGTATGCTATAGATATAGGGCTAGACTTTCCACTTAGTGGCTAAGGCCCAAAAAAATGGACCTTGTTGCAGTGATCTGGGACATATCGCCCATGCTGATTGCCAGCACAAGGCCCATTTTTCTTTTAAGCAATTTTCCACTCGGCCTTACCCTGGCGATGTCAAATGGGCGATCAGATTTCTTGGCCATCTCACGATCGCCCAAAGAAAATGGAAGTGAATAAAAAAAAAGCTTCCCTAGCAATGCTATACTGCGCATGTGTAGTTTGATTTTTTTTTTAGGTTGATTTTCTTTGCCGTGTTTTGAGAGGTCAAGGGTCATCACACATGCTCAGAAGCTCTGTGAGGGTTGGGGAGAGAGAGTGAGGAGAAAGCATTTTGTGGTTGAACGCTCTGATTTATCTGTTAATAACCACATTCTTCGAATTTTTTTTTCCATTTAAAATAATTTTCTGTACTGTTAGTTACACTGACAATAATTTATCAAGTTAAAAATATTGGAAACAAAACTGATAATTACTGATAATTCAAGTACAAAATTTCTCAGTACCAATTTGTTTAATAAAAATGGAGGGATCAGTTGAGAGGCGTAAGGCCAAGCCCTTCAGCGAGGAGGCCAATGAGGCTCTTGTGAATGTTGTCAGCATGAGGTGGGAGGATCTGACACAGGGTGGGCATGGGAAACCTCCACCCCGTGCATATCGGAGGATTTGGTCTGAGATTGCCGACGTGGTCACTTTGGCATCTAATGAAGCGCGCACACCGGACCAGTGCTGCAAACGGTGGAACAGCCTACTGGCAGCTGCGAGAGTAAGTTGAAATTTATATTTATGTATTATTTAATGATTTATGGAAATTGAAACTAGAATCTGCAATGTTATTTCGTTACATTAAAATACATCTAAATTATGAATAAATTTATGCACCCCAGCATAAAGTTGAATGTTATAGTATGAAATATGTTATTTTATTCGTATGCAACATAATGCTAATTTGTAATTGAACATTTGAATCTGTCAGTCTTAAATGTCTTAAATTGCCTGATCCATTTGCTTATGCCGTGCAATGTTATCGTATCATTTACAGAAGAAGATATCTATCAACCATCATGAGCAACACAGGATGGGCGGGGGCTCTGCCATGATGCACTGTTTAAGTGCTTACGAGGAGCTTGCGGTGGCCTTGGTGGGGCCAGAAAGCTGATCGGTCACAACCCGTGGTGTGGCCGAACCCACCCTTGAGACACGTGAATAATGAGAACTGCGCATTGTGCAATGTGTGAATCATTAGTAAATACTAAAAATATCGTAGTTACGCATGTAATGTTGTGCAATTATAATGTAATTTGATGTTATGCAATGTTATGCAATTATAATGTAATGTTATGCAATTATAATGTAAGTTGATATATAATTGTGATGTACTATTGATCTTCGAATGAGGTCATGTTAGACCTGGTGATCCCTTGTGTATATGGGGTAATGGAAAGCATTGTAATGTTTTGAGTTTGTGAAAAATTGTAATGCATTGATTTGAATTGTTAAACGTTGTTTATCAATTTAAAGGTCAAGTGGTCGTCGAGTCAGTGGAGTCCACTACCACTGAACCGTCTTAAACATCACAGGAGGATGAAGAAGAAGAGGAGCCACTGCAGACTCCTGCTGCTGTGCATCAGCAGGAGGAGGAGGAGGAGGAGGAGGAGGAAGAAGAACATTTTTTTTGGTTGGGTGGGGGGGGAGGCGGGGGGAAACAACCTGCGGCCATCTCGATTGAGATGGAAGAAACACTGGGACTAAGCGGTGTGCAGGTGGCAACGCCAAGGCCCGTCATTTTGCAAACGCTGACCCCACGGAGGTCCGGTCAGCGTGGCAAGCAATCGTCTACCATGGAGGGCCAGACAGAGAGTTTGATTTCCATGTGCAGGGAGACGGTCGCGATTGGTCATGACCTTATCCAGGGGTTCGCGGGATTCTCTGCCAACTGAAGCCAGTTCTCCGCGAACTGGAGCCAGTTTCCAGCATCCTGGAGCGAGTTCTGCACGATCTTCTCCAACTGATCTTCCGAGCAAGCGCAGACTGCAAGGGAGACGTTGGAGTCCATTCGGCAGCAGACAGCCGCAACCAATGTCCTACGGCATGCATTGCTGGCTGGACATGGCGCTGCACCCCAAGGTGTCGTGTCTGCTCACAGTGAGACCCCGAGCACGCAAGCGAGTACGGAGGGCACAGTTCCTCCTGACACGGAAGTGGAGCTTCAGGCTTCCGCTTTCGCTCCGTCGCCTCCACCACGGCAGGAAGTCTTGCCGTCCCACTCTGCACGACGTCTTGGTGTCGGTCTGCATAGACCAAAATGGGCGGGTGGGGTACGAACACGGGGTGGGACTGGACCTAGAGGGGCGTTTTTTCACAAAGTTTGTTCACTTGTTCAATTGTTCTTGTTCCTGTTTTGTTACTTTTGTTAGTTGTTAAAGGTTAATTGTTAACTGTTAAGATTTTTGTGTATTTGAGGGAAGGGTGGGTTGGTGCGAGGGGTGAGGGGCGGGGGTTTGGAGGGATAGTTTTTCAATTTTTATTTTCGTTTTTGTTAATAAAATTTTTTTTCTTTAATTCAATAAATTGTGTGCGTCTTCTCTCTTAGTTACATTAGTTATCAACTATACAGATGTTATTCCATATCTGTTCATTCTTTTAATATACGAGTACTTTAGTAACACTTCAGTAACACTAAAAACAACGCAATAATACCGATATGAAAAATTACAGCTCTCATTAAATTCTATTATATAAAACCTATTTACCAAAAATAATGTAATAATACCTATTTATATTCCCTGTCCAAATATTCTGAGTACAACTAGCTCTCTAATTAAATCACAACTAATCCTCTACTCTTCCATTGAAGTCAAAATGGCGTCCGTAGTGCCCATTTCCTTCTGTTGGGCCCAGGAAAAGCAACTATTTCTCAGCACTCTTTTGGGCCTTGCATCGGCCCAGCGAAGTGCATACTAGGTGCCGAAACTTGGGATCGGCCTTGTATGGGCGATCAAAGTGGAAACTTAGGCACCTGTTTTTCCGGTGAAATTTTGGGCCTAGTTTCCATTTTTTGCTCAAAATGGGCGAAAGAGGTCTGTTTTGAGCCATAGATGGGCCATAGATGGGCGATGTGAAGTGGAAAGTCTAGTCCTTACTCTCTGTGTAGTCACTGTATAGTTGCATAAGATGGAGACTTGTTTACCGGAGGTGCCATCAACAAGGTTCACACTGTATACACTATGCTGGCAACACCAGAGGGTGCTACTGGTGGAGGCCAAGGGGTCACCTGTACACCACAGGTACCCAGGTACAAAAGGGAGTCCATCATGTGGTATCCTCACTCTGGAGTTATATTAAATGGACTAAGGTCACTACAGTTCAAGTGCAATACTTTGCCTCGTGGAGTCATTATCAGAGCATCTAAAGACATAATACCTGGGCCGTGAGTTTACCCCCCTGGGCAATGAATTTCCCCCCTGGGGAGTGAGGTTACCTCTGTCATGTATTCAACTGTCATTGTAACCCATGTATAAGCTGACCTAAGTTGTACAACTTCAGAACACTGATCACAGGGGGCGAACTTGTGGGAGACACTCCTAACCTTTCAGGTAAAAAAGGGGAAGCTCCACCACCTTCTGCCTCTTGAGGTCTTGGTAATAAAGGTAACTGGTCACAGAGTGATCTTCTCTCAAGTATGGGCCTTGTGTGCATTTATACTGTATAGTAAGGACACATTATTGGCGATGAAAAACTGGGATTTAAACCACGCGAGCAGGGCCACTAGCAGCACAGAAGAGAGGTACTGTGTTGGTGATGATTGGGATGACTTTATTGAGAGACTACAGCAAAGTTTTGTCGCTAAGGAATGGTTGGGACAGGATTCGGCCGACAAACGCAGGGCTCATCTCCTGACGGTTTGTGGTTCCAGAACATATTCCCTGATGAAGAACCTTCTAGCGCCAGAGAAGCCGGCGGACAAGACGTTCGAAGAGCTCAGTAAGTTGATCGGGGAACACCTTAAACCGGCGAGCAGCATGCACATGGCGAGACACCGGTTTTACACGCACCTGTGGCGTTCCTGACTTCGTGGCAGATCTCCGGCGACTAGCGAACTTATGTAAGTTCCCAGATGCATGCAGAGCGGAGATGCTGCGAGTCTTTTTAATTGAGGGCATCGGGCACGCTGGGGTTTTCAGGGGAGGAAGAGACCAGAATGATTTATGGCAAAAATCTTGGCTCAAATGCGGCAAATGACCAGGGAGTCAACATTGTTAAAGCGGCACACAGTTCTCTAGGCAGACATGGGCAATCGGACATGCCCCAGCATGCAGTCGAACCCAAAGGGGGAATTCAACGGAGACAATGGCTAGCTGAACAGTGATTCATGCCATCGCAATGGACAATGCGGCCAGTAATGGGGCCATCAATACCTGTTAATGGTGCGTTTAAGGACAGTTACAGAGACAGTCAGAGACGATCGACTGGTAATGGACTTTTTGTTTCCAACAATGGGGCCTCTAGCTCATGCTGGAGGTGTGGAGGCAAACACCCAGCCAGAGCTTGCAGGTATCAGCAATATACCTGCAGAAACTGCAACGCCAGCGGTCACTTGGCGTGTATGTGCAGGAAGCCTGGAGCCAGGTTGATGTACGAGGTGGACGGGGTTGATGTAAGCCCTACGAGGCCAAATGGACACTGGAGGAAATCGCTGGAAGCTGAAGTTCAGCGAGTTCATGTGGAGCACGTATACAGTTCATACACCAGGACGCGACCGATAATGATGAAAGTGCTCCTCAATGGCATCTCAGTATTAATGGAGCTAGACACGGGGGCCAGCCAGTCCCTGATGAGTATCAAACAGTTCGAAAGGTTGTGGGTGTCCAAGGCCAAGAGGCCAAAATTACTGCTGATTGACGCACAGCTACGGACATATACAAAGGAGATTATTCCGGTGCTAGGCAGTGCCACGGTAGTCGTGACCCACAAAGATTCGGAGAACAGGTTGCCACTCTGGATTGTCCTGGGGGACGGTCCTGCACTACTGGGGAGGAGTTGGCTTGCTGTCATGAACTGGAAATGGGACAATGTCAATGCAATTTCTTCTGTGGAGCGAGTATCATGCTCACAGGTCCTGGACAAATTTGACTCATTATTTCAACCCAGCATCAGCACTTTCATGGGGACCAAGGTAGTGATTCACATAAATCCGGACGCCAGGCCAGTACACCACAAGGCCAGAGCGGTGCCGTACGTGATGCGGGAAAAGACAGAATGCGAATTGGACCGCCTGCTGAGGGAAGGCATCATCTTGCCAGCCGAATTCAGTGACTGGGCGAGCCCGATCGTGCCGATGCTCAAGGTGGATGGGTCGGTCAGGATATGTGGTGATTACAAAGCCACCATCAATCGGGTGTCACTCCAAGACCAGTACCCGCTACCGAGAGCGGAGGACCTCTTTGTGACGCTATCCGGTGGCAAACTTTTTTCAAAATTGGACCTGACCTCAGCTTACATGACCCAGGAGCTGGCGAGTGAGTCGAAGAAGCTGACCACCATCACGACACACAAGGGGTTGTTTGAGAACAACAGATGTCCGTTTGGGATTCGTTCGGCCGCCGTGATTGTTCAGCAAAATATGGAAAGCCTCCTCAAGTCGATTCCAAGGACGGTGGTTTTTCAAGACGACATCCTCATCATGGGTCACGATACTGAAGAACACCTCCACAACCTGGAGGAGGTGTTACGCAGACTGGACAGGGTAGGGCTGCGACTGAAAAAGGCGAATTCCGTCTTCTTCGGTCCAGAGGTAGAATTCCTGGGGAGGAGGGTAGCAGCAGATGGGATCAGACCTACTGCGTCCAAAACAGAAGCGATCCAGAGAGCACCCAGACCCAGTAACACGACAGAGCTGCATTCGTTCCTGGGGCGCCTGAACTATTTTGATAACTTTCTTCCCTAATTGAGCACGCTGTTAGAGCTGCTACACGTGCTCCTACGCAAAGGTCGCAAATGGGTCTGGGGGAACAGCCAGGAAAGGGCTTTTGATAGAGCACGCAATTTGTTATGCTCCAACAAACTGTTAACGTTATATGACCCGTGTTAGAAACTAGTTTTAACATGTGATGCGTTGTCCTATGGGGTCGGGTGTGTTTTACAGCATGTTAATGCCAAGGGTCAGTTGCAGCCGGTAGCTTATGCCTCCAGAAGTCTATCCCGCGCAGAAAGGGGCTACGGGATGGTAGAAAAGGAAGCGCTAGCATGTGTATATGCAGTAAAAAAAATGCACCAGTAGCTGTTTGGCAGGAAATTTGAGCTGGAGACAGATCACAAACCCCTAACGTCCCTTTTGGCCGACAACAAGGCCATAAATGCGAATGCATCGGCCCACATACAGAGGTGGGCACTTACGTTAGCCGCCTATGACTACACAATTCCGTACAGACCGGGCATTGAAAACTGTGCCGATGCACTCAGCAGGCTACCATTAGCCACTACTGAGGGGGCAGCTGAGCATGATGCTGAGATGGTTATGGTTGTTGAAACTTTCGAAAGCGAAGGCTCACCTGTGACAGCCCGTCAGATTAAAGTCTGGACAAATAAAGACCCGCTACTGTCTTTAGTTAAGAAATGTGTCCTGAATGGGGACTGGGCAGCCACGTACGGGGCATGCCCTGAGGAATTTAAGCCGTTTCATAGGTGCAAGGATGAACTCTCGATTCAGGCCGATTGCCTACCGTGGGGAAACTGAGTAGTCATGCCCCAGATGGGCAGAGAGGTGTTTATCAGAGAACTTCACAATGAGCACCCGGGCATTGTCATGATGAAGGCAATTGCCAGGTCACACGTTTGGTGGCCAGGGATAGATGCAGACCTGGAACTTTGTGTTCGCAGGTGCAACACGTGTGATCAGCTGGGCAACGCACCCAGGGAAGCCCCTCTTAGCCCCTGGTCCTGGCCCGCCAAGCCATAGTCACGCATCCATGTGGACTACGCAGGTCCTTTCATGGAAAAAATGTTTTTGGTTGTAGTAGGTGCCTACTCCAAATGGATTGAGTGTGCCATTTTAAATTCAACACATCCTCTGCCACGGTAGAAAGTCTATGGGCAATGTTTGCCGCCCATGGTCTACGGGACGTCTTGGTCAGTGACAATGGCCCATGCTTCACAAGCACTGAATTCCAGGACTTCATGACAGGTAATGGAATCAACCATGTCAGAACGACACCGTTCAAGCCGGCCTCAAACGGCCAGGCGGAATGAGCAGTGCAGATAATCAAACAGGGGATGCTCAGATTCCAAGGGGGTTCCCTACAAAACCGCTTATCATGCCTCCTGTTGGCCAATAGATCCCGACCACACTCGCTCACAGGGGTTCCACCCGCAGAGCTCCTGATGAAAAGGACGCTCAAAACCAGGTTATCCCTTATACACCCTACTATGAAAGAAATTGTTGAGAGCAGGCGTCAGTCACAATGTGACTATCATGACAGGAATGCGAGGGTGCGATGTATTGATGTCAATGATCCTGTTTTTGTCCTTAATTACGCTGCAGGGCCCAAATGGCTCGCAGGCAACTGTGGTTGCCAAAGAGGGGAATAGGGTTTTGGTAGTTAAACTTACCAATGGACAAATCTGCCGCAAACACGTGGATCAAACTACAAGGAGGTTCAGCAACCCCATAGAAGAAGCAGAGGAAGAACACGACGTAGAGGTTACTCCACCACAGGTGACCGAACACCGGAACCAAGTGGAGGAGAGCCCAGTCACTGTGGGCAGTCCGGACAGGCCTGAGGCACCGCAAACAGCAGACACTCAGGCCAGCGCCCAACAACCGGAGCCCCAACTCAGGCGCTCTTCAAGGAAGCATAAACCACCAGAGAGACTTAACCTGTGATCCCAATAAGACATTGGGGGGAGGTGATGTCATGTATTCAACTATTATTGTAACTATGTATAAGCTGACTTAAGTTGTACACCGTGAGAATACTGACCACAGGGGGCGAACTTGTGGGAGACACTCCTAACCTGGACTTTCTGGTATAAAAGGGGAAGCTCCACCCACCGTCTGCCTCTTGAGGTCTTGGTAATAAAGGTAACTGGTCACAGAGTGATCTTCTCTCAAATATGGACCTCGTGTGCATTTATACTGTATAGTAATGACATATCAACCCCCTGGGCAGTGACTTTACCCCTTGGGGAGTGAGTTTACTCCCTGGGGTGTGAGTTTATCCCCTGGAGAGTGAGTTTACCTCCTGGGGAGTGAGGTTACTCCCTGGGGAGTGAGATTCCCCCCTGGGCAGTGAGTTTACCCCCGGGCAGTGAGTTTACCCTTGGGCAGTGAGTTTACCCCCCGGGCAGTGAGTTTATCCCCCGGGCAGTGAGTTTACCCCTGGGCAGTGAGTTTATCCCCCGGGCAGTGAGTTTATCTCCTGGGCAGTGAGTTTATTCCCTGGGGAGTGTATTTATCCTCCGGGCAGCGAGTTTATCCCCCGGGCAGTGAGTTTATCCCCCGGGCAGTGAGTTTATCTCCTGGGGAGTGAGTTTCCACCTAGACAGTGAGTTTATCCCCTGAGCAGTGAGTTTATCCCCCGGGGAATGAGTTTCCCCCTGGGCAGTGAGTTTCCTCCCCCGGGCAGTGAGTTTCCTCCCCCGGGCAGTGAGTTTATCCCCCGGACAGTGAGTTTCCCACTGGGCAGTGAGTTTATCCCCCGGGCAGTGAGTTTATCCCCCGGGCAGTGAGTTTCCCCCTGGGCAGTGAGTTTATCCCCCGGGCAGTGAGTTTATCCCCCGGACAGTGAGTTTCCCCCTGGGCAGTGAGTTTATCCCCCGGGCAGTGAGTTTATCCCCCGGGCAGTGAGTTTCCCCCTTGGCAGTGAGTTTATCCCCCGGGCAGTGAGTTTCCCCCCCGGGCAGTGAGTTTATCCCCCGGGAAGTGAGTTTCCCCCCTGGGCAGTGAGTTTACCCCCTGGGCAGTGAGTTTACCCCCTGGGCTGTGATTTTACCCCCCTGGGCTGTGAGTTTACCCCCCGGGCAGTGAGTTTACCCCCCGGGCAGTGAGTTTATCCCGCGGGCAGTGAGTTTACCCCCCCGGGAGTGAGTTTATCCCCCGGGGAGTGAGTTTATCCCCCGGGGAGTGAGTTTATCCCCCGGGGAGTGAGTTTCCCCCCTGGGCTGTGAGTTTACCCCCTGGGTTGTGAGTTTACCCCCCGGGGAGTGAGTTTATCCCCCGGGGAGTAAGTTTATCTCCCGGGGAGTAAGTTTATCCCCCGGGCAGTGAGTTTACCCCCCGGGCAGTGAGTTTACCCCCTGGGCTGTGAGTTTACCCCTCGGGGAGTGAGTTTATCCCCCGGGGAGTAAGTTTATCCCCCGGGGAGTAAGTTTATCCCCCGGGCAGTGAGTTTACCCCCTGGGCTGTGAGTTTACCCCCCGGGGAGTGAGTTTATCCCCCGGGGAGTAAGTTTATCCGCCGGGCAGTGAGTTTACCCCCCCGGGCAGTGAGTTTACCCCCCCCGGGGAGTGAGTTTACCCCCTGGAGAATGAGTTTACCCCCTGGGCTGTGAGTTTATCCCCTGGGCTGTGATTTTACCCCCCTGGGCTGTGAGTTTACCCCCTGGGCAATGAGTTTACCCCATGGGCAGTGAGTTTACCCCCCGGGGAGTGAGTTTATCCCCCGGGGAGTGAGTTTATCCCCCGGGGAGTGAGTTTACCCCCTGGAGAGTGAGTTTATTCCCTCGGGCAGTGAGTTCGATAATTTGGGGGTTTGTGGGATGGGCCGAGGAGGGAGGGGTTGAAGGAGGCCTTTGTAAAGGTGGAGATTCCTGGTCTTAAAGCCGCACTGCTCTTAAAGCTGTACCACTAATGGGCAATTTGAATCCGTGGATCAGAAAGGAAGCAGGAAGAGAAAAGTCTGAAACTTGTAAGCGTAAATGTAATTCTGACAGAGATTAGCCACGGGGATGGGGGAGTGAGATTGAATAGTGTGAGTGGGGGATGGATCAGTACAGCAGCCAGGACCATGTGGAAAAAGTCACACAGGCAGTGAGTGGGACCTCCCTAACCCCAGGACTCCTCTCCAACACAGGACGTTTAATTAAAAAGTAATCAAAAGAAAGAGCTTGCATTTATATCATAGAATCATAAAAGTTTACAGCACGGAAGGAAGCCGTTTCGGTCCATCGTGTCTGCGCCGGCCGACCAAGAGCTATCCAGCCTAATCCCACTTTCCAACTCTTGGTCCGTGACCCTGTAGGTTCCTGCACTTCAAGTGCTTATCCAGGTACTTTTAAAATGTGGTGAGGGTGTCTGCCTCTACCAGCCTTCCAGGCAGTGAGTTCCAGACCCCCACCACCCTCTGGGTGAAAGAAATTCCCCTCAAATCCCCTCTAAACCTCCGACCAATCACTTTAAATCTATACCCCCTGGTTGTTGACCCCTCCTTCCTATCCACCCTATCTAGGCCCCTCATAATTTTATACACCTCAATAAGGTCCCTCAGCCTCCTCCGTTCCAAAGAAAACAAACCCAGCGTATCCAATCTTTCCTCATAGCTAAAATTCTCCAGTCCAGGCAACATCCTCATAAATCTCCTCTGTACCCTCTCTCGTGCAATCACATCTTTCCTGTAATGTGGTGACCAGAGCTGCACGCAGTACTCTAGCGGTGGCCTAACTAGTGTTTTATACAGTTCAAGCATAACCACCCTGCTCCTGTATTCTATGCCTTCTTAACCACCTTATCTACCTGGCGGCCCTGACCTGCTAGAGACCATCAGCGGCAGGTCGGGGCCATAAAAGGAGCGGCGAGTGGCGGCCCCTGGAGCAACGTGGCGGTGTACAACTGCAAGGTTCAGCGCGAGTTGGTGTAGGAGGGCGACGGCAGCGAAGGGGACGTCATCAAGGTCCAGGTCGGTGATTGGAGCGTGGGCAGATGCAGCAGGAGCGGCGTGAGATTGTAGAGGGACGTGATCAGGGCCCAGGAGAGGCGTGAGTTCGGGGCCCAGAAGAGGCGAGTGCCCAGGGACAGCACTGGCCAGCCCACACTGCGATATGTGTGCGCACTAGGTCCGTGCAGCACAGCAGGTCTCCAGTCGTCTTGGTTTACGCTTGCCACTGGACAAGACCTAGCTCTGTCAAGCCCGTGTGGTGGCTGGTTTGCAACGGTCACCCCATGTTAAAAAATCCACGCACAGGCATCTTCCACCTTCATTATGCAGTTCGGGACCTGGAATATCAGGTCCCTCATTGAAACACCTGTGAACTCATCCCTTTTTGGCATGGAAGCAAGTCATCCTCGATACGAGGGACCGCCTATGATAATGATCAGACTGCGTCTCCCATTCTGCCCAAGGCTCAAACATTTTGTGCAAATACACAGGCTGAAACTTGCTGCATTCTCACCACAGTGAACTGAAGCTCACCTCACGCTGAAAACTACTGCCTTTTGTCACGTGACCATCTCTTCATTTACCATCTTCTTGTCTCACTTTTCCTAACTTTGTGGTGTCCTGAACTATGATCTTGTAGCCTTGACTACCAAAGTAAAAAATTGCAACACTCCTCGTAATTTTGTGCTTTTATCACACAGCAACTTTACACAGCTTTTCGAACAAGAGTTTTCTGACTTTCTTCCAGCCTTTCCCGTCCTGCAAATCCAGGGCAAACAAGATCAGTTAAAGCTGTGAGTGCGCAGTGATTGGCACCCAGCCAGTGTGAGCCTGTTACTCTGGGCAGCGTGTCACTGAGCAAAGTCTTTACCGGGAAAGTGCTCCCCCTCCTGCTCAGACAATGAACAACACGGTGAGCCAGGACTGGACCCACGGTGAGCAGGGACTGGAACCCACGGTAAACCGGGACCAAACCATGGTGAACCGGGACTGAACCCACGGTGAGCAGGGATTGGAACCCACGGTGAGCAGGGACTGGAACCCACGGTAAACCGGGACTGGAACCCACGGTAAACCTGGACTGAACCCACGGTGAGCAGGAACTGGAATCCACGGTGAACTGGGACTGGAACCCACGGTAAACCGGGACTGGAACCCACGGTGAACCGGGACCGAACCCACGGTGAGCAGGAACTGGAACCCACGGTGAACCAGGACCAAACCACGGTGAGCCAGGACTGAACCCACAGTGAGCCAGGACCGAACCCACGGTGAGCAGGACTGGAACAGGGATAGAGACGGGGAAACGCAATGACAGGACAGTTACAATCTCTCATTCCAAGGTTTGTTAAAACCAGACATGGAAGCTGTGGGACCCAGATGTTGTAAAGGACGGCAGTGATGGGCAATGAGGCACTCAATGATCGATCTTCACAGGTTCTTACAGGAGGTTATCGACAGAAAATGAAGACGATCGTGATGGAGGCATGTGTGATGGCCAACTCAAGTCAGTTGCAGTGGCTCAGTGGCTAGCACCCTCGCCTGAGTTAGAAGGTCGTGGGTTCAAGTTCCACTCCAGAATCTTCAGCACAAATGTCTAGGCTGACACTCCAATGCAGTACTGAGGGACATCTACACTTTTGGAGGGGCAGTACTGAGGGACATCTACACTGTCGGAGGGGCAGTACTGAGGGTGCGCTGCACTGTTGGAGGGGCAGTACTGAGGGAGTGCTGCACTGTCGGAGTGGCAGTATTGAGGGAGTGCTGCACTGTCAGAGGGGCAGTACTGAGGGAGCGCTGCACTGTCGGAGTGGCAGTATTGAGGGAGTGCTGCACTGTCAGAGGGGCAGTACTGAGGGAGCGCTGCACTGTTGGAGGGGCAGTACTTGGGGTGCGCTGCATTGTGAAAGGAGGAGTTCTGAGGAAGTGCTGCACTGTTGGAGGGGTAGTACTGAAGGAGACCTGCACTGTTGGAGGGGCAGTACTGAGGGAGCGTTGCACTGTTGGAGGAACAGTGCTGATGGAGCATTGCACTGTTGGAGGTGCAGTACTGAGGGAGCACCGCACTGTCGGAGGGGCAGTACTGAGGGAGTACAGCACCATCGGAGGGGCAGTACTGAGGGAGCACTGTGCTGGAGTAGTCACTCACTACTGCCCCTCCGCCAGTGTGGTAGTGAGGTACTACTGCACTGTCGGAGGGGCAGCAGTGATGGAGTGCCGCACTATCAGAGGGGCAGTAGTGAGGGACTACTGCACTGTCGGAGGGGCAGTAGTGAGGGAGTGCCGTACTGTTGGAGGGGCAGTACTGTTGGAGGGGCAGTACTGAGAGTGTTGCACTGTTGGAGGTTCCATCTTTTGGATGAGATGATAAACCGAAGCCCTGTCTGCTCTCTCAAGTGAACGTAAAAGACCCCATGGCAATATTTCGAAGAAGAGCAGGGGAGTTATCCCCGGAGTCCTGGCCAATATTTATCCCTCAATCAACATAACAAAAACAGATTATCTGGTCATTATCACATTGCTGTTTGTGGGAGCTTGCTGAGCGCAAATTGGCTGCCGCGTTTCCTACATTACAACAGTGACTACACTCCAAAAGTATTTAATTGGCTTTAAAGCGTTTGGGACGTTCGGTGGTCAAAAAGGCGCTATATAAATTTAAGGATTTCTTTCTTTTCAAAGGGAGAATACTGCAGATGCTGTAAATCTGAAATTAAAACAGAAAATGCTGGAAATACTGAGCAGATCAGGCAGCATCTGTGGAGAGAGAGAAACAGAGTTAACGTTTCAGGTCAATGACCCTTCGTCAGAACTGGAAAACGTTATGGATGCAACAGGTTGTAAGGAGGTGTGGGGGCAATAAATAGGTGAAGGGAGGAAAGAACAAAAGGGAAGGTCTGTGATAGGATTGGAAGGCAGGAGAGATTAAATGGCAAAAGGGATGATGGTGCGAGACTAAAGGAGACGGTAATGGGACAAGTAAAAAAACAAAAGATGGGTCCAGAGGAGGTGTAAATGGGAATGGCAGAATCATTGCCTGCTGTCCAGAAAATGGGAGCAGTGGTTATGGTCTGAAATTGTTGAGCTCAATGTTGAGCCCAGAAGGCTGTAAAGTGGTTAATCAAAAGGTGAGATGCTGTTCCTCGAGCTCCCGTTAAGCTTGATTGGAATAGTGTCGGAGGCCGAGAACATAACAAAAGGACATAAGAATTAGGAGCAGGTGTTGGCCATACAACCCCGAGAGCCCGCTCCGCCATTCAATATCATGGATGATAATCAACCTCAACCCGCCCGATCCCCATATCCCTTAGTGATTCCCTTAGTTTCCACAAATCTATTGATCTTTGTTGTGTATGGAGAAAGAGTCAGACTGAACACTGTGAGCTCAAAGTACAGTCTGACCGTAGTCTTTTATTGCAGGTCTCCAGAGTGCCTCTCCAAGCTGTGAAGCCTCCTTAAATACCTGTGCTCCCAAGGGATTATGGGATCCCTTGGGACTCCAGGGGATGAGCCCTCTGGTGGCTGTACAGAGTAAATACAAGTATACATATATAACGATCTTAGTCTTGAATATACTCAACAATTCAGCACTCACAACCCTCCAGGGTAGAGAATTCCAAAGATTTACCACCCTCTGAGTGAAGAAGTTTCTCCTCATCTCAGTCCTAAATGCCAACCCCTTATTCTGAGACTGTGACCCCTGGTTCTAGATTCCCCAGCCAGAGGAACCATCCTCCCTGCATCTACCTTGTCAAGCTCCGTAAAAATTTTATATGTTTCAATGAGATCACCTCTCATTCTTCTAAACCCACCACATTACAGGAAAGATATGATTGCACTGGAGAGGGTACAGAGGAGATTTACAAGAATATTTTAAAGTAATTGCTGGAGGTTGAGAGGGGATTTGAGGGGAAATGTCCACCCAGAGGGTGGTGGAGGTCTGGAACTCACTGCCTGAAAGGGTGGTAGAGGCAGAAACCCTCACCACATTTAAAAAGTACTTGGATGTGCACTTGAATTGCCGTAACCTACAGGGCTATGGACCAAGAGATGGAAAGTGGGATTGGGCTGGATAGCTCTTGGTCGGCCGGCGCGGACACGATGGGCCGAAATGGCCTACTTCCATGCTGTAAATTTCTATGATTCTATACTAAATTGAAACCTGGAAGGAGTGTTTGAGGCCCTGAACAGTGGTAATGGAAGAGGTAAAAGGGCAGGTGTTGCTCTCATGCGCTTGGATGGGAACGTGCCATGTAGAGTGTTAGGGAAGAGTGGACTAGGGTGTCACAGAGGGAGCGGTCCCTTCGGAATGCTGAGCGGGGAGGCGGGGAGAAGATGTGTTTGGTTGTGGGATCACACTGGAGGTGGTGGAAATGGTGGAGGATGATCCGTTGAATATGGAGACTGGTGGGGTGGAAGGTGAGGACAAGGGGAACCCTATTGTGGTTCTGGGAGGGAGGGGAAGAGTTGAGGGCAGAAGTGTGGAAATTTGATGGACACAGTTGAGGACCCTGTCAACCGCGGTGGAGAGGGATCCTCGGTTATGGAAGGAAGACATATCGAAAGCACTGGTATGGAAGGTGTCATCATCAGAAAAGATGCGACAGACATGGAATATAGTCCTTAAAGGAAACGGGGTGGGAGGAAGTGTAAGCCTGATTCAAAAAAGGCAGGATTGGGTTTTAAATATTCCTGCATATAAGGTGTTCAACAAAGATAGGGAAGGAAAGATAGGAGGTGGTGTGGTAGTATTGGTTCAGGAGAATGTTACAGTGCTGGAGAGAGAGGATGTCCTGGAGGGGTCAAGGACAGAATCTATTTGGTTAGAGTTAATTATTAATAGAGGTGCCATTATATTACTAGGTGTATTATACAGGTCACCTACTAGTGGGAATGATATAGAGGAGCAAATTTGCAGGGAAATTACAGAGAGGTGCAAGAACTATAGAGTAGTATTAAGGAGGGGCTACAATTATAGACTGGGATAGTAATAGTGACAGAGAGGGGGAAGAATTTCTGAAGTGTGTTCAGGAGAATTTTCTTGATCAGAATGTTTCCGGCCTGACGAGGAGGAGGGATTGCTGGATCTGGTTCTGGGGAATATGGTAGGTCATGTGGAACAGGTGTCAATAGGGGACCCTTTAGGGAACAGTGATCAAAATATCATAGGTTTAGATTAGCAATGGAAAAGGAAAGGGAGCAATCTAGAGTAAAATTTCTTAATTGGAGGAAGGCAAATTTCAGTGGGTTGAGAATGGATCTGGCCCGGGTAAACTGGATGATGAAAGAGATAGAGGAAAATGAAGCAGAAAAAGAGTGTGTATGACAGATGTCAGGTTGAGAATACAAGTGAATATAGAAAGTTCAGAGGAGACGTAAAACAGAAAACAAGAGGGACAAAGAGAGAGTATCAGAATAGACTTGCTGCTAACATAAAACATAGAAAAAAGGAGACATAGAAAATAGGTGCAGAAGTAGGCCATTCGGCCCTTCGAGTCTGCACCACCATTCATTTAGTACCTCAGTCAAAAGGGAATTCAAAAGTCTTCTATAGGCATATAAATAATAAATGGGTAGTAAGAGGGGTGGGGCTGATTAGGGAGCAAAAAGGGGACCTACGCATGGAGGCAGAGGATATGACTGAGGTACTAAATGAATACTTTGCATCTGTCTTCATCAAGGAAGATGCTGCCATAGACATAGAAAGAGGAGGTAGTGGAGATACTGGATGAGATAAAAATTGATAAAGAGGAGATACAAGAAAGGCTGGCTGTAGATAAGTCACCAGGACCAGATGGGATGCATCTTATGATGCTGAGGGAGGTAAGGATTGAAATTGTGGCGACACTGGCCATAATCTTCCAATCCTCCTTGGATATGGGGCTGGTGCCAGAGGATTGGATAATTGCAAATGTTAACCCTTGTTCAAAAAAGGGTGCAAGGATAAACCCAGCAACCACAGGTCAGTTAATTTAACCTCAGTAGTGGGGAAACATTTAGAAACAATAATCAGGGACAAAATTAACAGTCACTTGAATAGGGGTCGATTAATTAAGGAAAGCCGGCACGGATTTATTGAAGGCAAATCATGTTTAACCAACTTGATTGAGCTTTTTAATGAGGTAGCAGTGAGGGTTGATGAGGGCAATGCAGTTGATATGATGTACATGGATTTCCAAAAGGCCTTTGATAAAGTGCCACATAATAGGCTTGCCTGCAAAGTTGAAGCCCATGGAATAAAAGGGACTGTGGTAGCATGTGTAAAGTCCTGTCCCCTCAATATAGATTCACACGAGGCATGTAGTGAAGTCAAGGTCACTCCGGACCTGCACCTTTTATTTCACAGCTCTGGAATGCTGCACTTGCCTGAGACCTGTCCTTATATACCTGTCTCTTGCAAGTGCACCCCTGGTGGTAAGGTATGCTGGTGGTTACAGGTCATATCTTATTACAGTCATGTATAGCATGTTGGGATACAGTTATATATAATAATGTAAGATACATGACATCACCCTCCCCCAAGGTCTTATTGTCTTTATAAGTTCAGTCTCTCAGGTGATCTACGCTCTCGCGTGGAGCATCTGAGTTGTTGTTCAGTTGTTTGCCTTGGTGTCTGTTTTTCTTTGCAGATTTACCAACAGCACTGCGGAACCAGAGGCAGACTACAATGTGGAACTCGCACCACACCTGGTGGACAGACAGAGGGAACAACCTGAGGAAAGGGCAATCCCAACAGACAGCCCAGGCGAGTCAACAACAATCACACCAATCGAAACAGACAGCCCAGGCGAGATACCAGCAACCACACCCAACCACGATTTCATGCATGTCTGGGAGGATTAATGAGAGCCTTGTTTTTAAAGACCTTTTCATCAACAGTTGCGCGGGGGGTCCCAGTCAGTGAGTGCGGACGAGATCTGTATGCCAACAGCAGTCGCGACAGGCGACCCTGCAGCATGGGACCTTGGATTTTAAGCATGCCTTGTTTAATGATTTGCACTGCTCTCTCCGCCTGGCCGTTGGAGGCTAGCTTGAACGGTGCCGTCTTGACGTGATTTATGCTGTGGTCAATTATAAAGTCTTGGAATTCTGCGCTGGTGAAGCAGGGACCATTGTCACTGACTAATATGTCAGGGATTCCGTGCGTTACAAACATGGTTGCGGGGCTCTCCACAATGGTGGAGGTTGTGCTCGAGTTTAAAATGGTGCATTCGATCCACTTTGAAAATGCATCTAAAACTACGAGGAACATTTTGCCCATGAATGGGCCCGCATAGTCTACATGCACCCGCGACCACGGTTTGGTAGGCCAGGGCCAGGGGCTCAGTGGAGCCTCCCTGGGAGCATTGCTGAGTTGGGCACAAATGGTGTACCTTCGGACGCAGAGCTCCAATCCGCGCCAATACCAGGCCACCAGACGTGGGATCTGGCTATGGCCTTCATGGGAACGATCCCCGGGTGCTCGCGGTGGAGCTCCCGGACAAATGCCTCTCTGCCTCGCAGAGGCATGACTACTCGGCTGCCCCACATCAGGCAGTCTGCTTGTAGTGATAGCTCATGCATGCGCCTGTGAAAGTGTTTTAATTCCTTGGGGCAGGCATTGCGAGCCTCTGCCCAGTCACCGGTTAGGACACATCTTTTTACTAAGGATAACGTGGGGTCGCTGGCCGTCCAGGCTCTGATTTGGCGAGCCATCATGGGCGAACCTGTGGACTCAAAGGCATTGATTGCCATGACTATCTCACAGTCCTGTTTGTCAGACCCTTCCGTGGTCGCCAGGGGTAGCCTGCTGAGCGCGTCGGCACAGTTGTTTGTGCCTGGTCTGTGCCTTAGGGTATAGTCGTAGGATGCCAGCATGAGTGCCCACCGTTGAATTTGCGCCGAGGCGTTGGCGTTTATTGCCTTGCTCTCGGATAGGAGGGACGTGAGGGGCTTGTGGTCGGTTTCTAACGCGAACTTGGCCCCGAAAAGGTATTGGTGCATCTTTTTGACACCTACACGCACGCGAGCGCCTCCTTCTCTACCATTCCGTACCCGCGCTCCACCCGCGAAAGTGACCTGGAGGCATAAGCTATGGGTTGTAATTTGCCTGCACTATTGACATGTTGCAAAACGCACCTGACCCCATACGCTGACGCATCGCATGTGAGAACTAGCTTTTTACCTGGGTCAAAGAAAGTCAAAACACTGTTGGAACACAGAAGGTTGCGTGCCTTATTGAAGGCGGGTTCCTGGGCGTCCCCCCAAAACCAATCGCACCCTTTCCTGAGTAGCACGTGGAGAGGCTCCAGCAGCGTGCTTAAGTTGTGCATAAAGTTCCCAAAGTAATTGAGTAGCCCGAGAAAGGCGCGCAGTTCTGAGACATTCCGGGGCCTGGGTGCCAGGTGAATTGCTTCTGTTTTGGACTCTGTTGGGTGGATTCCATCAGCGGCAATCCTTCTGCCCAAAAATTCAACCTCGGGTGCGAGAAACAGGCACTTGGATTTCTTGACTCGTAGGCCTACCCTACGCTTTAGTACTTTCTCCAAATTACGGAGATGGGAGTCGGTGTCCCTGCCCGTGATAAGTATGTCGTCTTGAAATACAACCATCCCCGGGATGCACTTGAGCAGACTCTCCATGTTGTGCTGGAATATGGCAGCTGCTGACCTGATGCCGAATGGGCATCGATTGTATATGAAAAGGCCTCGATGTGTGTTGATGGTGGTGAGTAGCTTGGATTCCTCGGTCAATTCTTGCGTCATATACGCAGATGTGAGGTCTAATTTTGAGAAAAGTTTACCTCCAGCCAATGTGCAGCGGGTACTGGTCCTGTAGGGAGATTCTGTTTATGGTAGATTTGTAGTCCCCACAGATTTGTACGGATCCATCAGGCATCATGACTGGGACGATGGGACTTGCCCAGTCGCTAAATTCCACAGGTGATTATAATGCCTTCCCGCAGAAGCCTGTCTAGTTCGTGTTCAATCTTTTCCCTCATCACATAGGGTACAGCTCTGGCCTTGAGATGGACCGGTCTAGCATCCTGTGTGATGTAGATTTTGACTTTGGCCCCTTTGAAAGTGCCCACACCTGGCTGAAAGAGATGTTCAAATTGCTTTATAACTGTTGAGCAGGAGGTCTGTTCCTCTAATGACATGGCATGGATATCATCCCATTTCCAGTTTAGTTTTGCCAGCCAGCTTCTCCCCAGCAGTGCTGGGGGTCTCTGGGGACAATCCACAGGGGAAGTCGGTTCACTGTCCCTTTGTGTGTGACAGAGAGCATGGCGCTGCCGAGGACTGGTACGCTTTCTTTGGTATAGGTCCTTAGTTTGGTGTCGACCCTTGTGAGTTTTGGTCTGTCTCTTTTATGCGGCCACAGTTGTTCAAATTGTTGAGCGCCCATGAGAGATTGACTCGCTCCTGTATCCAGCTCCATGTTGACAGATATCCCGTTGAGTAGGTCCCTCATCATTATAGGAGGCGTCCTGTTGTAGGAGCAGCGGCCATTGATCGTGTTGACCCGCTGTACATCGGTGTCCCTGGTACTGTCCCCACCATCTTCTAGTCCGCTTTCCGACCCATCCGATTCGTATACCAGCCGAGCTGCTGTTTTTTTGCACATGTGGGCCAAATGCCCTTTATATTCACAGTTCCTGCAAACAGCCTGCTGAAATCGACATCCCCTTGACGAGTGCCCACCTCCACACCTCCAGCACAGACTGCTTGCAAAGAATGAGCTGCGTCTGGCTGATCTCTCTTGAGCTTCGCTCAGTTTGTAGTTGATTGCTCACATTGTGGGTTGGTGAGGTGTGAACGGCTGTTCCTGTGGCCCTTGATGGCTTCTGTTGCCACTGCTTGCTGTCGAAAGCCTGTTCTGCCGGTTTTGTCTGTGTGTGGGGGTAGCAGATTTTCTAATGCTGTGAACTCTTTGTTCCATTATTTCGTTAGTTGTCGTACCTGCATTGTAAATCAAGCTCGTTTCTTCTTCCCCTACCAAGAATGTCTGTGCAACCAGTGCTGCTGCCTCTAAGGTCAGGTTCTTGGTCTCTATGAGCTTTCGGAATAGGCCTGCATGGCCTATTCCTTCAATGAAAAAGTCTCTCAGCATTTCTCTCCTCAGTTCATCGGAGAACTCACATAAACTAGCCAACCTCCGAAGTTCTGCCACGAAGTCGGGTATGCTCTGGCCCACACAACGTCTGTCGTTGTAGAACCTGTGTCTGGCCATGTGTAGGCTGCTCGCTGGCTTCAGGTGGTCTCTTACCAGTGTGCTCAATTCTTCAAACGACTTACTTGCTGGTTTCTCAGGTGCCAACAGATCCTTCATTAAAGCGTATGTTTTCGAGCCACAGCTGGTCAAGAGATGGGCTCTTCTCTTGTCTGTCTTATCGTCGCCTAACCAGTCTTTGGTTACAAAGCTTTGCTGGAGCCTTTCTATAAAGTCCTCCCAATTGTCTCCCGCATTGTACTTTTCATCTGATCCGTTGTTCACCATTCTGTGGATTCTGTAATCCTGTAACCCGTCGCCACTGTAAAGTTCTGTCCCCTCAGTACAGATTCACACGAGGCATGTAGTGAAGTCAAGGTCACTCTGGACCTGCACCTTTATTTCACAGCTCGGGAATGCTGCACTTGCCTGAGACCTGTCCTTATATACCTGTCTCTTGCAAGTGCACCCCTGGTGGTAAGGTATGCTGGTGGTTACAGGTCATATCTTATTACAGTCATGTATAGCATGTTGGGATACAGTTATATATAATAATGTAAGATACATGACAGCATGGATATGAAATTGGCGAAGTGACAGGAGTAGTGGTGAACGGTTTATTTTCAGACTGGAGGGAAATATACAGTGGTGTTCCCCAGGGGTCTGTACGAGGGCCACTGCATTTCTTGATATATATTAATGACTTGGAGCTAGATTTTCCACTTTTTTGCATGCCTAACGCCCACTTAACGTCCATTTTACTGCTGAAATGACATTTAACGCCCATATATCGCCCATTTAGCCACAAAATGGAATCTGACGGGCATTTTTCAGACACTCATCGCCGAGCGTTACTTTCCCCATGTGCGTAATGCCAGGAAAATATAATACTGCCCGCCCATTTTTTTGGGCGGAATCATCAGAATGGGAGAAATCAATGCCCATAATATCATCCAGCGTTACTTTCCGCACAGAATTAACGGCGAGATTCAATAATACCGACCGCCCACTTTTTTTTGTTGTAAAGATCACATTTGCTGAAACTAATGCCCAGGAGATCGCCCAGCGTCACTTTCACCACCTCGCACACATCTCCCCCACAATATCGCTCGCCTGAAACACCGCCCGGAAAAAGTGGAACTGTTCTGAAGTAATCCCAGTGGTGTGGGCGCCATTTTTAAAATCACAGATCGCTTCATTCCAAAGGCTGCTTCAACTTCTTGGATTAACTCTGGAGTTCTTCTCAGGTCAAGTGACCATCTCAACAGACATATTTTCAGACACTGGACTATTGGGGGTTTAACCTAGGTTTATTTTAGTGAGGAAATGATTGCTTCTGATCAATCACTATTATACTTTCATTGCAATGGGGCCAGCCATTTCTCAGCCTGCATCGATTAATACGCAGATGCTGCAGAGTGTAGATGGCTCAATGTATGTTACACATCATTACATCCCTAATTTAAAACATGCAAGAATGAGGAGGAGGGCCAGACCATACACACCCCGCATGTACAGGGAAAAGAGGTCTTACCTCGATGTCTCCGACCACACCTGCTTTCGGAGACTGCGCTTCCACAAAGTGGTGATCAATGAAATATGTGAGCTCATCAGGCCACACATGCAGCCTGGCATCAGGACCTCAGTGTCGGTCAAGGTCAAGGTCACCGCGGCACTGTCTTTCTACATGTCTGGTTCCTTTCGGGCCTCCGCAGTCGAGATTTCCCCTTTGTCTCAGCATGCCACCCATCGCTGCATTAGACTCACGGAGGCCCTGTACGCGAGAAGGATGGACTTTATCAGCTTCCCCATGACCACAGAGGCTCAGACTGACAGGGCTGGAGCATTCTACCGCATTGCTAAGTTCCCAGGGTGCAGGGAGCAATACAGTGCACTCACATCGCTATGTGGGCACCTTCTCGGAACCCAAAGCTTTTTCGTAACAGAAAAGGATTTCACTCCCTGAAGGTCCAACTAGTTGTTGACCACAACCAGATCATACCGGCAGTGAATGCCAAATGTCTGGGCAATTTCGATGAGGCTCATATCCTGCGTGAGAGCGCTGTCTCTGACATGTTTAAGAGTCAGCCACAAGGACAATGCTGGATGCTTGGTGATAACCGATATGGCCTAGCCACCTGGCTGATGACCCGTGGTCGTGGTCGTGTGCTCCATGCTGCACAACCTGGCTATCAGCAGGGGACAAGAATTGCCAGAAGGGACTGATGGTCCACCTCAGGAGAGAGAGGAAGAGGACGACGAGGGGCTGGACACTGACTTAGGGCCAGACAATCAAGCTGACGATGCAACCATGCCCACGACCCCCTCCAGACCGCAGGAAAGGGCCCGTGGTGGCTACATAACTGCAAGACTCTTACGTGAGGAGCTGATATCTGAACGATTTGCCTGAAAGAATGTTGCTGTGAGTGACAACGCTGACACACTGCTGTGTGTGTGCAGCTCAGATATCAATGGTGCCCAACACCTTGGTGCCAGTTAACGTTTACGTTGATTGAAGTTAAGTTTTATTTAACCCTTTCATGTTAAGGAATCACCAGTATATAACAGTCCAGCTATCTGAGACAATGTGCAACAAGGTTTTGTTCAATAAAAAACATTTTATACTAACTTTGGTCTGAAATCATAAATATCACGGGCAAAAACACCCAACCCCTGCCCACACCCCACTTTTTCCACCATTGACACCAATCAAATGGTCAACATGACCAGCAACACAGAATACAAAGGCAAAGCAGGAGGGGGGTCCCCAGCCCCCATACATTACAACAAATTACATAGACCCAGATGGAGATATAACACAACCATCACCTGCGGACATGCACCTCACTTTCCTTCCCCCCTCTCCTTCTCCCCATCTCTACCCCTTCCCCTCCTCGCTCCACGCCACTTGGCCGAGGAGCTCGTCAGGCGGTGCCTCATTGGAGGGGATGAAGGCAGAGGCGTTGGTTGGATGGATATGGGAGCGGGGGGGGGTGGTGCCGAGGGGGCAACATTCTCGGATCCAGAAGCAGGATCTTAGTCCTGCCTCTCATCTGTCGTTCGCAGGGTGGTTGAAACCTAGGGGTGGAGTGCCGCGCTCTGGGACCACTGGGAGGCCTGTGCCAGCAGTTTTCCTGGCTATTGCCTCCAGGGCCTCCGCCATCCGCGGAACGTACTCAGTCATGGTGGCCAGCTGTCGGGATATGCCCCCCAATATATTGAGGATCTGTTCAACAATGTCTACAGTCGTCCTGGACAACTGTACCATCTCTCCGTTCTCATGTCGTGCTCGTGGACCAGGCCTGCCGCGTCCACGAAATCTCCGCGAGGTCGGCGTCGTCCTGGGGACAAATGGGGTGCCCTGTGGTGAGATTCTTGGGGCCAATACCTTCAGAATGGAGGTGGGAATGACCGGAGGAGCACTAGATGGCCTTGGGGTGCAATGGTTTTCTGGAGTGTGGCGATGCAGGTTCCTCGAAGTCTGCGCTCTCATCCGTAGAGAACAGACCCAGCGGATTGATGGGCGAGAATCGGAGCTCCTCAGCAGATGTAGGATCGTTTGGCGAGTCTGGCCCCACACCCCCACCTTCTGGCCTCTGTGGTCTTGCCTGGGGCCGCGCTGCTGGCTGAGCTGCAAAACACAAATTAGGTTATTAGAGGAGAAGGGGGTGCTAGGGTCACAAGGTGAGTCCAGCGCTACACACAGCATATGCACGACAAAAGCACCACCACTCTCAAAATCATCACAGACATCACATTTCATGACCATCAGCACATGGTGCATTGCAATGATTTTCATTAGGCCAGTATTATTTCTAGGGCAATTGTAGAAATCATTTATTATATATGATTGTTTGGATATGACTGGGTATGGCATCTATTGACTTTACATCATGCAAAGGTGTAAGCTTTACTCATGTGGCATCACTTCAGGGTCTGCAGATGCGTCGGTGGCTGTCCGGGGGTAATTCCCCATGAGTGGTAGCACCCGCTCCTCCATCTCAGTGATGTCGCTGGGGACTGGTGGCCCCCCACCCGTTCGCCCCTGCATGGACCTCATCGTCGAAAGCTTCTTCTGTAAAAGGTGACAGGACGACATGGCATGAGATCATTGCTAGGTACTGTCACAGAGACTGATAACACATAACTGACAGACGTAATCATCATTATTATGAAAATTATCATTCTTTATCTGAAGACGTACACCATGACCGCAGGCTTTTGAGTACAACATTCTCGGTAAAAGTGAAAGACCTCACATCTGATGATAGTCACTCATGACTCTTACAAATCAAATTATATAAATAAATAAGTACATGTAAATAAATGTAATACTTACTCTTGCGGATCCCACAAGGCCGTTCCATCGTTTGCGGCATCGGTTGCTCTCACGCACCTCGTTGTTCACTGACGAGACTACCTCTGCTATCTCGGCCCATATCCTCTGGTAGGCCTTTGGGTTGGGCTTCCCATGCCCTCCCTGTGTCAAGCGTAACTCGACCTCCTGCAGGAGGGAGGCATTTGCCTCGTCCGAGAACCTCGTCGCTCTTTTGCGGCCTCCAATGTGCTCCTCTCCCAGCTCCCTGCTCTCACCAGCATCAGTCTCCACAGGGTGCTGTGATGCCTCCTCCTCTCCCTCCATTATAGGCCAAATTCGGGCAAATATGTGGCTGGTAACAGCTAATTTTTGTTTCCCTATTTGCTCTAAAGCTCTAAACTCTTCCTCCTCCCAAAGCAGCCACACCACACCCACACACACCTTCACTCCCTCTCAGCTCCCTCTCTCTCTCTATCTCCTCTTCTGTGCATGTCATGATGACCTTTGACCTCCTGAATCGCGGGAATCGAGCGTTGTCTTGCCGTTGCTAAGGACGGCGACACTTTACGCCAGAAGCTCAGAGAGATTTAACGCTATTGCCATTTCATAACGCCCATTTTCAAAAATAGAGACTAGGGGCCTTGAGAATGGGCGAGAAGCCGGCGATCTGAAAATCCATTTTTACTGCCCACGATGGAAATAATGCCCAACAGTGTAAAATCTAGCCCCAGGACTCTAGAAATAAACCCTAGTGCTTGTTTTGCTCATGTACGCAGTGTTGGTAGCTCAAGGAACTTCGGCTCCATGTTGATGAGCTGGAGTCCGAGCTGCAGACACTGCGACACATCAGGGAGGGGGAGAGTTACCTGGATGCTGTGCTCCAGGAGGCAGTCACACCCCTTAGATTAATTATATCAAATTTGATCCCTGGTCAGGGACAGAAGGTTGTGACTACAAGCGAGGCAGGAATGGGGACCCAAGAGGTAGCATTGGAGGAGCCTCGATCCTTGCACTTGTACAACAGCTATGAGATTCTTGCTCCCTGTGTGGATGAGAGCAGGGACTACAGGGAGGATGAGCAAACTGACCACAGCACCGTGGTACAGGAGGCCATTCAAGTGGGGGAAGTAAAAAGAAATGTTGTAGTGGTAGGCGACAGTATCATTAAGGGGATACATACTGTTCTCTGCAGCCAAGAGCATGAGTCCCAAAGTCTGTGTTGCCTGCCTGGTGCCAGGATTAAGGACATCTCATCTGGGCTGGAGAGGAACTTGGAGTGGGAGGGGGAAGATCCAGTTGTCATGGTCCAGGTAGGTATCAATGGCATAGGTGAGACAAAGAAAGAGGTTCTGCTGAGGGAATATGAGCAGCTCGGGGCTAAATTAAAAAGCAGAACCATATAGGTAATAATTTCTGGATTACTACCTGAGCAAATTTGCATAGGGTAAATAAGATCAGAGAGATGAACACATGACTCAAAGACTGGTATGGTAGGAATGGGAGCTGTTCCGTTGGGATGGGCTTCACTTGAACCATGCTGGGACTAGTGTCCTGGCGAATCGAATAACTAGGGCTGTAGAGAGGGCTTTAAACTAAATAGTGGGGAGGAGGTTTCAGGTGAGTGGAAATTTAAAAAGTCAAAGAGCAAGGAGAAGGCAATAGAGCAGGTTAGCAGTGGTGGAAATGATAACCAGAGTGTGACAGTAAGGTACAGATTGTATCAGAAAGTGGGGTCAAAGCAGGGAAAAATGGTAAAAAGACAAAATTAAATGCTCTTTATCTGAATGCATGCAACATTCGTAACAAGTTAGAAGAGTTGACGGCACAAATAGATATATATGAGTATGACCTGATAGCCATTGCAGAGATGTGGTTGCAAGGTGACCAAGGCTGGGATCTGAATATTCAGGGGTATTTGACAATTCGGCAGGATAGACAGAAAGGAAAAGGAGGTGGGGTAGCTCTGTTAATAAAGGATGCGATCAGTGCAGTAGTGAGATATGATATTGTCTCGAAGATCACGATGTAGAATCAGTTTGGGTGGAGATAAGGAATAATAAGAGTAAGAAGTCATTGCTAGGCATAGTCTATGTGCCCCCTAACAGTAGCTACACTGTTGGACAGAGTATAAATCAAGAAATAATGGAGGCTTGCAATAAAGAAACGGCAATAATCATTGGCAATTTTAATCTTCATACTGATTGGACAAATCAAATTGGCCAAGGTAGCCTTGAGGAAGAGTTCATAGAGTGTAATCCAGGATGGTGTCCTTGAACAGTGTGTTGCAGAACCAACTAGGGAGCAGGCTATCTTAGATCTGGGACCGTGTAATGAGACAGGATTAATAAATGATCTCATAGTAAAGGATCCTCTAGGAAAGAATGATCAGAGGGTGGTTGATTTTCAAATTCAGTTGGAGCGTGGGAAAGTCGGATCTCAAACCAGTGTCCTGATCTTAAATAAAGGCGATTATAAAGGTTTGGAGGCAGAGTTGGCTAAAGTGGACTGGGAAAATAGATTAAAGTGGAAGACGGTTGATAAGCAGTGGCAGACATTTAAGGAGATATTTCATAACTCTCAATAAAAATATATTCCAGTGAGATGGAAAGACTTTAAGAAAAGGAATAACCATCCGTGGCTAACTAAGGAAGTAAAGGATGGTATCAAATTGGAAACAATGGCATACAAAGTGGCCAAGACAAGTGGGAGGCCAGAGGATTGGGAAATTTTTAAAAATCAGCAGAGGATGACTAAAAAAAATAATAGAGAGAGAAGATAGATTATGAGAGTAAACTAGCAAGAAATATAAAAACAGATAGTAAGAGCTTCTACACGTATATAAAAAAGAAGAGAGTAGCTAAAGTAAACGTTGGTCCCTCAGAGGATGAGACTGGGGAATTAATAATGGGGAACAGGGAAGGGGCAGAGACTTTCAACAAATATTTTGTATCGGTCTTCATGGTGGAAGACACTAAAACCATCACAATAATGGATAATCAAGGGAGGAACTTAAAACAATCACTGTCACTAAAGAAAAAGTACTCGGTAAAATAATGGGACTAAAGGTGGACAAGTTCCCTGGACCTGATGGCTTGCATCTTAGGGTCTTAAAAGAAGTGGCTGCAGGGATTGTGGATGCATTGGTTGTAATTCCCTGGATTCTGGGGAGGTCCCAGCGGATTGGAAAACCACAAATGTAACGCCCCTATTTAAAACAGGAGGGAGACAGAAAGCAGGAAAATATAGACCAGTTAGCCTAACATCTGTTGTTGGGAAAATGCTGGAGTCCATTATTAAGGAATCAGTAGCAGGATATTTGCAAAAGCATAATACAGTCAAGCAGAGTCAGCATGGTCTTATGAAATGGAAATCCTGTTTGACAAATTTGCTGGAGTACTTTGAAGATGTAATGTGCAGGTTGGATAAGGGGGAACCAGTGAATGTGGTGTATTTGGATTTCCAGAAGGCATTCGATAAGGTGTCACATAAAAGGTTACTGCACAAGATAAGAGCTCATGGGTTGGGGGTAATATATTAGCATGGATAGAAGATTGGCTAACTAACAGAAAACAGCGTCGGGATGAATGGGTCATTTTCTGGTTGGTAAACAGTAATCAGTGGGGTTCCACAGGGATCGGTGCTGGGGCTTCAATTATTTACAATCTATATTAGTGACTTGGATGAAGGGACCAAGTGTAATGTAGCCAAGTTTGCTGGTGATACAAAGATGGGCGGGAAAGCAAGTTGTGAGGAGGACAGAAAAAAATCTGCAAAGGGATAAAGACAGGCTAAATGCGTGAGCAAAAATTTGGCAGATCGAGTATAATATGTGAGGTTATCCACTTTGGCAGGAAAAATAAAAAAGCAAATTATAATGTAAATGGAGAGGGATTACAAAATGCTGCAGTACAGAGGGACCTGGGCATGCTTGTGCATGAAACACAAAAGGTTAGTATGCAGGTACAATTAATCAGGAAGGCAAATGGAATGTTGGCCTTTATTGCAAGAGGAATGGAGAATAAAAGCAGGCAAGTCCTGTTACTACTGTACAGGGTATTGGTAAGGCACACCTTGAGTACTGCGTACAGTTTTGGTCTCCGTATTTAAGGAAATATATACTAGGTTGACTCCGGAGGTGAAGGGGTTGACTTATGAAGAAAGTTTGAGCATGTTGGGCCTATACTCATTGGAGTTCAGAAGAATGAGAGGTGATCTTATTGAAACATATAAGATACTGAGGGGGCTCGACAAGGTAGATGCAGAGAGGATGTTTCCCCTCGTGAGGGAATCTCGAACTAGGTGGCATAGTTTAAGAATAAGGGGTTGGCCATTTAGAACAGAGATGAGGAGGAATGTCTTCCCTGTGGGATTCTCTGCCCCAGAGAGCCGTGGAGGCTGGGTCATTGAATATATTTAAGGTGGAGATAGAGAGATTTTTGAGCGATAAGGCAGTGAAGGGTTTTGGGGAGCGGGCAGGGAAGTGGAGCTAGCCCAAAATCAGATCAACAATGATCTTATTAAATGGCAGAGCAGGCTCGAGGGGCCAAATGGTCAACTCCTGCTGCTATTTCTTATGTTCTCATGTATGGCCTTATTAATCTGTGACGCTACATTTAGTGATTTGTGAATTTGTACTCCCAGATCCCTTTGCTCTTCTACCCCATTTAGATTCTTATTTTCTAAGTAATATGTGATCCTATTTATCTTACGAAAATGCAATAGCTCACATTTATCTGCACTGTGTCCAGGTCCTCAGGGCTATACTGCTCACATTCACAGCAGAGGCTATCTGCTCCCATTGGACTTTACGCATTTGCCTGCAGTGCCTCCTGGCCCCTGTGGAAGCAGCACCTCTCTATTCAAGTAGACCGCCTGCACCAGTGCTGCATTGGAGAAGCTTGGTGGATGCTCTCTCCCTTATTATGGTGTGATTGTTGTGTTTTCCTACTCTCACTCGCTTCCCCAGCCAGGTCAATGAGTTCTGCGGGCAGAATGCACCTCCCCCTTTAAGAGGTGCAGACTGCCTTTCAGACATTCAGGCTATCTTTAATTGGTGCGAGCCTTGCATTAACTTGGGCTCCTGCTGAGTGTTGAGCCCCTCAGCAGAGCATTCAGTGCTGGGCTGAACGCGACGATCATGTTAATCAGCATGCATGTCTTTGAACAGGTGCGGGGTGATAACATATCACGATCCCCGTGACGATTTTCAGGGACAAACAAATTTCTAGGCCTTAAGTGTAAGTAACTAGCAAGGGAAACAGTTGGGTCTATTAAGGGCCCAAAAGGAAATCTTCATATAGAGGCGGAAGACATGGCTCAACTATGAAATAAGTACTTTGATTCTATCTTCACAAAGGAAGTAGATGATGGGAAGGTTACACTAAAAGAGAAGGGATGTTATGGATGGTATAGTAACAGATAGGGGAGACATACTAAAAAGATTCACATTATAAAAGTTGGTAAGTCACCTGAGGCTAGATTTTGCACTTTCTTTGCATGCATAACCCCCACTTAACGCCCATTTTACCGCTGAAATGACATATAACGCCCAGATATCGCTCATTTAGCCACAATAGGTGGAATCATCAAATTGGGCGAAATCAACGCCCATAATATCTCCCAGCATTATTTTCCGCACATAATTAACGCCGAAATTCAATAATACCGAACGGCACTTTTTTTTGCCGAAACTAACGCCCAGTAGATCGCCCAGCATCACTTTCACCACCTCGCACACATCTCGCCCACAATATCGCTCGCCCAAAACAGCGCTCTGAAAAAGTGGAACTGTTCTGAACGAATCACAGCGGTGTGGGCGCCATTTTTTAAATCGCAGGTCGTTTCATTCAAAAGGCTGCTTCAACTTCGGGGGAGTTTGGATTGACTCTGGAGTTCTTCTCAGGTGACGTGACCATCTCAACAGACATATTTTCAGACACTGGACTATTGGAGGCTTACTGTAGGTGTATTTTAGTGAGGAAATGATTGCTTCTGATCAATTGCTATTATACTTTCATTGCAATGGGGCTAGCCATTTCTCAGCCTGCATGGATTAATACGCAGAAGCTGCAGAATGCAAATGGCTCAATGTCTGATGCACATCATGATGTGTCCAACTTAAGACGTGCAAGAATGAGGAAGAGGGCCAGACCATACGCACCCCGCCCTTACAGGGAAAAGAGGTCTTACCTTGACGTGTCCAAGCACACCTGCCTTCGGAGACTGTGCTTCCACAAGGTGGTGATCAATGAAGTATGCGAGATCATTATGCCACATATGCAGCCTGCCATCAAGTCATCAGTGTCGGTCGAGGTCAGGGTCACCGCAGCACTGTCTTTCTATGCATCTGGTTCCTTTCGGGCTTCCGCGGTCGAGATTTTCCCGTCTCACCATGCAACACATCGCTGCATTAGACAGGTCACGGAGGCCCTGTATGCGAGAAGGATGGACTTTATCAGCTTCCCCATGACCATGGAGGCTCAGGCTGACAGGGTTGGAGCATTCTACTGCATTGCTAAGTTCCCCAGGGTGCAGGGAGCAATACAGTGCACTCACACCGCCATACAGCCACCTTCATAACAGAAAAAGATTTCACTCCCTGAAGGTCCAACTAGTTGTCGACCACAACCAGATCATAATGGCAGTGAATGCCAAATGTCCGGGCAGCTTCGACAAGGCTCACATCCTGCGTGAGAGCGCTGTCTCTGACATGTCAGCCACAAGGACAATGCTGGATGCTTGGTGATAACCGATATGGCCTAGCCACCTGGCTGATGACCCCCCTGCGTGATACCCACACCGAGGCCGAGATGCGATAAAACCAGAGCCACAGAGACACATGCAATGTGGTCCAGAAAACAATAACTGTGCTTAATAGCGCTTCAGATGCCTGGAGCACTCAGGAGGGGAGCTACAATACAACCTGAGCAAGTAGGTAAATTCATGGCTGTGTGCTCCCTGCTGCACAACCTGGCTATTAGGAGGGGCCAAGAATTGCCAGAAGGGACTGATGGTCCACCTCAGGAGAGAAAGGAAGAGGAGGACGAGGGGCTGGATGCTGACCTCGGGCCAGACAATCAGGCTGACTATGCAACCATGTCAACCCCCCCTCCAGACCGCAGGAAAGGGCCAGTGGTGGCTACATAGCTGCAAGACTCTTACATGAGGAGCTGATATCTGAACGATTTGCCTGAAAGAACGTTGCTGTGAGTGACAACACTGACACACTGCTGTGTGTGTGCAGCTCAGACATCAATGGTGGCCATCACCTTGGTGCCAGTTAAAGTTTACGTTGATTGAAGTTAAGTTTTATTTAACCCTTTCATGTTAAGGAATCACCAGTGTGTAACGGTGCAGCTATCTGAGACAATGTGCAACAAGGTTATGTTCAATAAAAAATTTTTTTATACCAACATTGGTCTGAAATCATAAGTATCACGGGCAGAAACACCCCAACCCCGCCCACACCCCAGTTCTTCGACCATTGACATCATTCAAATATTCAACATGTCCAGCAACACAGAATACAAAGGCAAAGCAGGAGCGTGGTCCTCTCCCCCCATGCATTACAACAAATTGCATACACCCAGATGGAGATATAACACAGCCATCACTTGCAGACATGCACCTCACTTTCCTTCCCCCCTCCCCTTCTTCTCCCCACCCCTTCCCCTTCTCGCTCCACACCGCCTGGCCGAAGAACTCCTCAGGCGGTGCCTCATCGAGGGGGATAAAGGCAGAGGCGGTGGTTGGATGGGTACGGGAGCGGGAGGTGCCGAGGGTGAACATTCTTGGATCCAGAAGCAGGATCTTGGTCCTGCCTCTCATCCGTTGTTCGCAGTGGTGCGGAACCTAGGGGTGGAGTGCTGCGCTCTGGGACCAGTGGAGGGCCTGTGCCAGCAGCGTTCCTGGCTATCGCCTCCAGGGCCTCCGCCATCCATGGAACGTACTCAGTCATGGTGGCCAGCTGTCGGGATATGCTCCCCAATGCATCGAGGAGCTGGTCACCAATGTCTACAGTCCTCCTGGACAACTGTACCATCTCTCCGCTGTCATATCACACTCGTGGGCCAGACCTGTCACGTCCACGAAACCTCCACGAGGTTGGCGCCGTCCTGGGGACAAATGGGGTGCCCTGTGGCGAGGTGCTTGGGGCCGTTACCTCCAGAGTGGAGGCAGGAATGACCGGAGGAGCACTCGATGGCCTTGGGGTGGAATGGCTTCTGGAGCGTGGCGATACAGGTTCCTCGAAGTCCGCACTCTCATCCGTAGAGAACAGACCCAGCGGATTGATGGGTGAGAATCGGAGCTCCTCAGCACCAGATGTAGGATCGTCTGGTGAGTCTGGCCCCGCACCCTCACCTTCTGGCCTTTGTGGTCTTGCCTGGGGCCACGCTGCTGGCTGAGCTGAAAAACAGAAATGAGGTTATTAGAGGAGAAGGGGGTGCTAGGGTCACAAGGTGATTCCAGCGCTACACACAGCATATGCACGACAAAAGCACCACCACTATCAAGATCATCACAGACGCCACATTTCATGACCATCAACACATTGTGCATTGCAATGATTTTCATTAGGCCAGCATTATTTATAGGACAATTTTAGAAATCATCTATCATATATGATTGTTCGGATATGAGTGGGTGTGGCACCTATTGACTTTACATCACGCAATGGTGTAAACTTTACTCACGTGGCTTCACTTCAGGCTTGCGTGGCTGTCCGGGAGATGCTTCCCCACGAGTGTGATCACCCGCTCCTCCATCTCAGTGATGTCGCTGGTGATGGTGGCCCTCTACCCGTTCGCCTCTGCACGGACCTTGTCGATAGCTTCTTCTGTAAAAGGTGACAGGACGACATGGCATGAGATCATTGCGTGATATCAATGCTAGGTACTGTCAGAGACCGATACAACACATAACCGACAGAAGTAATCATGATTATTATGATAATTATCATGCTTTATCTAAAGACGTATACTGTGACCACAGGCTTTGACCACAACATTCTCGGTAAAAGTGCAAAACCTCACATCTGCTGGTAGTCATGACTGTTACAAATCAAATTATTTAAATACATAAGTACATGTAAATAAATGTAATACTTACTCTTGCAGATCCCACAAGGTCATTCCATCATTTGCGGCATTGGTTGCCCTCACGCACCTCTGCTATCTCGGCCCATATCTTCTGGTAGGCCTTTGGGGTGGGCTTCCCACGCCCTCCCTGGGTGAAATCACCCCAGCATAACTCAACCTCCTGCAGGAGGGAGGCATTTGCCTCATCCGAGAACCTCCTCGCTCTTTTGCGCCCTCCAATGTGCTCCTCTCCCACCTCACTGCTCTCGCCAGCATCAGTCTCCACAAGGTGCTGTGATGCCTCCTCCTCTCCCTCCAATATAGACCAAATTCGGGCAAATATCTGGCTGGTAACAGCTAATTTTTGTTTCCCTATTTGCTCTAAAGCTCGAAACTCTCCCTCCTTCCTCCCAAAGCTGCCACACCACACCCACACACGCCTTCAGTCCCTCTCTGCTCCCTGTCTCTCTGTCTCCTCTTCTGTGCATGATGATCCTTGACTTCCTAAATCGCGGGAATCAAGCATTGCCATGGTATTGCTAAGGAGGGTGACACTTTACGGCAGAAGGTGAGAGAGATTTAACGCTACCGCCCATTTCATATCGCTCCCGGTAACGCCCAATTTCAAAAATGGAGACTAGGGGCTTTGAGAATGGGCAACAAGCTGCCGATCTGAAAACCCATTTTTACCGCCCACACCAGAAATACCGCCCATTTTTGGGCGATCTGCACACAAGTGTAAAATCTAGCCCCTGGTCTGGATGGAATGCATCCTCGGTTGCTGAAAGAAGCAAAGGTAGAAATAGCAGAGGCATTGGTCAGAATGTTTCAATCCTCATTGGATACAGGACTCAGAGGACTAGAGGGTTGTTAATATTATACCACGATTCAAGAAAGGGTAGAAGGGTAAACCAGGAAACTACAGGCCAGTCAGCCTAACATCGGTGGTGGGGAAGTTATTGGAAATCATTATCAGGGACAAAATAAACTTTCATTTGGAAAGGCGTGGGTTAATCAAGGAGAGCGAGCAAGGATTTGTTAAAAACCATGTCTGACTATTTTGATTGAGTTCTTTGATGAGGTAACAGTAGGTAGTGCAGTCGATGTTGTATATACGGACTGTCAGGAGGCATGATTAAGAAGTTTGCAGATGATACAAAAATTGGCCGTGTGGTTGATAGTGGGGAAGAAAGCTGTAGATTGCAGGAAGATATCAATGTACTGGTCAGGTGGGCCGAACAGTGGCAAATGGAATTCAATCTAGAGAAGTGCGAGGTAATGCATTTGGGGAGGGCTAAAAAGGCAAGGGAATACACATTAAGTGGTAGGACACTGAGAAGTGTAGAGGAACAAAGGGACCTTGGAGTGCAGGTCCACAGATCCCTGAAGGTAGCAGGCCAGGTAGATAAGGTTGTTAAGAAGGCATATGGGATGCTTGCCTTTATTAGCCACGGCATGGAATACAAGAGCAGGGAGGTTATGCTTGAACAGTATAAAACACTAGTCAGGCTACAGCTGGAGTACGGCGTGCAGTTCTGGTCACCGCATTACATTGTTTTATTTGGAACAGAGGCAGCTGAGGTGAGACCTAATTGAGGTGTATAAAATTTTGAGGGGCCTAGATAAGAGTGGATAGGAAGGATCTGTTTCCCGTGGCAGAGGGGTCAACAACCAGGGGGCATAAATTTAAAATAATTGGAAGGGATTTGAGGAGGGTCTGGGACTCACTGCCTAAAAGGGTGGTAAAGACAGAAACCCTAATAGCATTTAAAAAGCACTTGGATGTGCACTTGAAGTGCCGTAACCTACAGGGCTATGGACCAAGAGCTGGAAAGTGGGATTAGGCTGGATAGCTCTTTATCGGCTGATGCTGACATGATGGGCTGAATGGCCTCCTTCCGTGCTGTAAATTTCCATGATAGCAGGGTTCTCTACAGAGGCACTGGAGAGGGTGCAGAGAAGCTTTATAAGGATGATACCAGAAATGCGAGGGTATACATATCAGGAAAGGATGAACAAGCTGGGTCACTTTTCTCTTCAAAAAAGGAGGCTGAGGGGTGACCTAATCGAGGGTTTTAAAATTATGAAAGGTTCTGCCATGGCAGATGGGGTTCAGTGCAGAGAAGTGTGAAGTGATGCAATTTGGGAGGAGTAATATGGAAAGACAGTAACTATAAATGGCACGATATTGAAAGGTGTAGATGAGCAGAGAGGCCTTTGTGTCCATACACACAAATCCTTAAAGGTGGAGGGGCAAGTTGAAAAGATGGTTCAAAAAGAATTTGGGTTACTTGGGTTTATAAATTGAGGCACAGAATATAAAAGCAAAGTGACCATGCTCGAACTTTATAAACCACTGGTTAGGCCTCAGCTGGAGTACTGTGGACAGTTCTGGGCATCACACCAGGAAAGATGTAAAGGCCTTCGAGAGGGTGCAGAGGAGGTTTACCAGGATATTACCAGGGATGCGGGACTTCAGTTATGAGGAGAGGTTGGAAAAGTTAAGACTGTTCTCCTGGGAACAGCGAAGGTTAAGAGGTGACCTAATCAAGCTTTTCAAGATGATGGGCGGATTCGATACAATAGGGAAAGCTCTTCCCTCTGACGAGTGGGTCCATGGCCAGAGGTCAGAGATTGAAATCTTTGTGGGAGATGAGGAGAGGTGTTTTCACTCAGAGTTGTCAGAATCTGGAACGCTCAGCCTGAAAAGGTAATGGAAGCTGATTCCAGTGATAATTTTAAAAGGGAGTTGGACTTGTTCAATTTCTTTGTCTCCATATTTGGGGTTAGGCTGTCAACCAATATCTACATAAGCCCACTGACTCCCACAGCTGCCTTGATTACACTTCCCCCAGCACCACCCCCCCTCGCTTCTTGAAGGACTCTATCCATTCTCCCAGTTTCTCCATCTCTGTCACATCTGTTCTGACCACGCCACTTTCCATACCAGTGCCTCCGATACGTCTTCCTTCTTTCTCAACCGAGGATTCCCCTCCACCATGGTTGACGTGGCCCTCGACCTTGTACATCCCATTTCTTGCACTGCTGCCCTCAACCCTTCCCCTCCCTCCTGGAAGCTCAATAGGATTCCCCTTGTCCTCACCTTCCACCCCACCAGCCTCCACAGTCAACGGATTATTATCTGCCACCTCCAGCGTGATCCCACCGCCAAATACATCTTCTCCTCCCCGCCCCCTCCCCTCCCCGCTCAGCATTGCGAAGGGACTGGGGGGGTGATAGTCTCAGACGAAGGGGTCGGCCATTTAGGACTGAGATGAGGAGAAACTTCTTTACTCAGAGGGTGGTGAATCTTTGGAATTCTCTACCCCAGAGGGCTGTGAGTGCTGAACTGTTGAGTATATTCAAGACCAAGATCAATAGATTTTTGGAAACTAAGGGAATCACTAAGGGATATGGGGATCGGGCGGGTTGAGGTTGATGATCATCCATGGTATTGAATGGCGGAGCGGGCTCTCGGGGTTGTATGGCCAACACCTGCTCCTAATTCTTATGTCCTTTTGTTATGTTCTCGGCCTCCGACACTATTCTAATCAAGTTCAACGGGAGCTCGAGGAACAGCATCTCACCTTTTGATTAACCACTTTACAGCCTTCTGGGCTCAACATCGAGCTCAACAATTTCAGACCATAACCACTGCTCCCATTTTCTGGACTGCAGGCAATGATTCTGCCATTCCCATTTACACCTCTTCTGGACCCATCTTTTGTTTCTTTACTGGTCCCATTGCCGTCTCCTTTAGTCTCGCACCATCATCTCTTTTGCCATTTAATCTCTCCTGCCTTCCATCCTATCACAGACCTTCCCTTTTGTTCTTTCCTCCCCTCACCTATTTATTGCCCCCACACCTCCTTAAAACCTGTTGCATCCATAATGTTTTCCAGTTCTGACAAAGGGTCATTGACCTGAAACGTTAACTCTGTTTCTCACTCCACAGATGCTGCTTGACCTGCTCAGATTTACAGCATCTGCAGTATTCTCCTTTGAAAAGAAATCCCTACATTTATATAGCGCCTTTTCAACTACCGATCGTCCCAAACGCTTTACAGCGAATGAAGTACTTTTGGAGTGTAGTCACTGTTGGAATGTAGGAAACGCAGCAGCCAATTTGCGCATAGCAAGCTCCCACAAACAGCAATGTGATAATTGTTATATATGTGGACTTGTATTTGCTCTGTACAGCGACCAGAGGGCTCATTCCCTGGAGTCCCAAGGGATCCCATAATCCCTTGGGAGCACAGGTATTTAAGGAGGCTTCACATGTTGGAGAGGCACTCTGGAGACCTGCAATAAAAGACTAAGGTCACACTTCATTTTGAGCTCACAGTGTTCAGTCTGACTTTTTCTCTATACACAACAACTGGCGACGAGATACAGTTAGCGAACCCAAAGATGCAGAGAACAGTGGGCATCCTGGAGAAATTTTCGGAGGGAGATGATTGGGAAACTTTTGTGGAGCGACTCGACCAATACTTCGTGGCCAACGAGCTAGATGGGGAAGAGAGTGCTGCCAAACGAAGGGCGATCCTCCTCACCGTCTGTGGGGCACCAACGTATGGCCTCATGAAGAATCTGCTCACTCCAGCGAAACCCACGGAGAAATCGTACGACGATTTGTGCACACTGGTCCGAGAGCTTTTGAACCCGAAGGAAAGCATTCTGATGGCGAGGTACCGATTCTACACCTACAAAAGGTCTGAAGGCCAAGAAGTGGCAAGTTATGTCGCTGAGCTAAGACGCCTTGCAGGACATTGCGAATTTGAAGGACCTTTGGAGCACATGCTCATAGACTTTTTTGTACTTGGCATTGGCCACGAAACCATACTTCGCAAACTTTTGACTGTAGAGACCCCAACCTTGAGTAAGGCCATAGCGATAGCCCAGGCGTTCATTGCCACCAGTGACAATACGAAGAAAATCTCTCAGCACACAAGTGCTGCTACAAGTACTATGAACAAAGTGATGTTGTTTTCGAATCATGATGTACAGGTCAAGTCACACATACCTGCAGCTGCACGTCTGCAGATGACTCAGAGTCCACCATCACGGGTGACGAATGCAAGGCCATTAACACCTTGTTGGCGCTGCAGGGGTGATCATCGTTTCCATTCCTGGCGATTCAAAGAGTAGGTTTGCAAAGGCTGTGGAACAATGGGACACCTCCAACGTGTGTGCAGGCGAACTGCAAAGCCTGTTAAACCTGCAAACCACCATGTTGCAGAGGAGGACAGATCCACGGAGGATCACGACGATCCAGAGCCTCAGATAAAGGAGGCAGAGGTACATGGGGTGCACACATTCACCACGAATTGTCCCCCGATAATGCTGAATGTTAAAGTAAATGGACTCCCGGTGTCAATGGAGCTGGACACGGGCGCGAGCCAGTTCATCATGGGCAAAAAGACTTTTGAAAGGTTGTGGTGCAACAAGGCCTCAACGTCAGTCTTAACTCCAGTTCGCACGAAACTAAGAATTTACACGAAAGAACTGATTCCTGTAATCGGCAGTGCTATCGTAAAGGTCTCCTACGATGGAGCGGTGCACAAGCTACCACTCTGGGTGATACCGGGCGATGGTCCCACGCTGCTCGGCAGGAGTTGGCTGGGAAAGATACGCTGGAACTGGGACGACGTCAGAGCGCTATCGCCCGCTGACGACACTTCGTATGCCCAGGTCTTAAACAAATTTCCTTCGCTGTTCGAACCAGGCATCGGGAAATTCCAAGGAGCAAAAGTGCAGATCCACTTAATTCCGGGGGCGCGACCATCATAAGGCGAGAGCAGTACCGTACATGATGAGAGAAAGGGTAGAGATCGAGCAAGACCAGCTGCAAAGAGAGGGCATCATTTCACCGATCGAGTTCAACGAGTGGGCCGTACTATTGTCCCAGTCCTCAAGGGAGATGGCACTGTCAGAATCTGTGGCGATTGCAAAGTAACTATCAATTGTTTCTCCCTGCAGGCCCCACTACCAAAGACCGACGACCTCTTTGCAACGCTGGCGGGAGGAAAGATGTTCACGAAACTGGATCTGACTTCAGCCTACATAACGCAGGAACTGGAGGAATCATTGAAGGCCCTCACCTGCATCAACACGCACAAAGGTCTTTTTGTTTATAACAGATGCCCGTTTGGAATCCGATCAGCGGTGGCGATATTCCAGAGAAACATGGAAAGTTTACTGAAGTCGGTCCCACACACCGTGGTCTTCCAGGATGACATCTTGGTCACAGGTCGGAACACAGCCGAGTACCTTCAGAACCTGGAGGAGGTTCTTAGTCGACTCAACCGCATGGGGCTCAGGATAAAACGCTCGAAGTGCGTTTTCCTGGCGCCTGAAGTGGATTTCCTGGGAAGAAGGATTGCGGCGGATGGCATCAGGCCCACCAACGTGAAGACGGAGGCAATCGAGAACGCACCAAGGCCACAGAATGTGGGACTCTTGAACTACTTTGGTAACTTCTTACCAGGTCTCAGCACACTGTTAGAACCACTACATGTCTTACTATGAAAAGGGGTCGAATGGGTTTGGGGCAAAAGCCAAGAAAATGCCTTTGTAAAAGCGAGAAAATTGTTATGCTCAAACAAATTGCTTGTGTTGTATGATCCATGTAAGCATTTGGTATTAGTATGTGATGCGTCGTCATATGGCGTCGGGTGTGTATTGCAACAAGCTAATGATTTTGGGAAACTGCAACTGGTTGCTTATGCATCCAGGAGTCTCTCTAAGGCTGAGGGAGCCTACAGCATGATTGAAAAAGAAGCGTTAGCGTGTGTCTATGGAGTAAAGAAAATGCATCAATACCTGTTTGGGCTAAAATTTGAATTGGAAACTGACCATCAGCCACTTATATCCCTGTTTTCCGAGAGTAAAGGGATAAATACCAATGCATCAGCCCGCATCCAGAGATGGGCGCTCACGTTGTTCGCATTCAACTACGCCATCCACCACAGGCCAGGCACAGGCCAGGCACAGAAACCTGCACCGATGCTCTCAGTAGGCTGCCATTGCCCACCACGGGGGTGGAAATGGTGTAGCCCGCAGATGTAGCCATGGTTATGGAAGCATTTGAGAGTGAGCAATCACCCGTCACTGCCCAGCAGATCAAAACCTGGACAAGCCAGGGCCCCTTATTTTCTCTAGTCAAAAGCTGTGTGCTTCACGGGAGCTGGTCCAGTGTCCCAGTGGACAGAAAGAGATAAAGCCGTTCCAGCGGCGCAAAGATGAAATGTCTATACAGGCAGACTGCCTTCTGTGGGGCAATCGGGTAGTGGTCCCCAAGAAGGGCAGAGACACCTTCATCAATGATCTCCACAGTACCCACCCAGGCATCGTAATGATGAAAGTGATAGCCAGATCCCACGTGTGGTGGCCCGGTATTGATGAGTCCTGCATTCACAGATGTAATACATGCTCGTAGTTAAGCAATGTACCCAGGGAGGCGCCGCTAAATTTATGGTCTTGGCCCTCCAAACCGTGGTCTAGGGTACACTTCGACTATGCAGGCCCGTTCTTGGGTAAAATGTTCCTTGTGGTTGTAGATGCATATTCCAAGTGGATTGAATGTGAGATAATATCGGCTAGCACGTCCGCTGCCACCATTGAAAGCCTGCGGGTCATGTTTGTCACTCACTGCTTACCCGATGTCCTGGTGAACGACAACAGGCCATGTTTTACCAGTACTGAGTTCAAAGAATTTAGGACCCGTAATGGGATCAAACATGTCACATCTGTCACGTTTAAACCAGTGTCCAATGGTCAGGCAGAGAGAGCAGTGCAAACCATCAAGCAAGGCTTGAAGAGGGTAACTGAAGGCTCACTGCAGACTCGCCTATCCTGAGGCCTGCTTAGCTACCGCACGAGACCCCACTCACTCACTGGGATCCCACCTGCTGAACTGCTCATGAAAAGGGCTCTCGTTAGTTCACCCTGATCTACATGAACAGGTAGAGAGCAGGCGGCTTCAACAAAGTGCAAACCATGATAGCGCAAATGTGTCACGCGAGATTGAAATCAATGATCCTGTATTTGTATTGAATTATGGATAAGGTCCCAAGTGGCTTCCCGGCACTGTCGTGGCCAAAGAGGGAAGCAGAGTGTTTTGGGTCAAACTTTCAAATGGACTCATTCACCGGAAACACTTGGAGCAAATCAAACTCAGATTCACGGACTATCTTGAGCAGCCCACCTTGGACCCTACCTTTTTTGATCCCCTTACATACACATTAGTGGCAACTGGCACCACGGTTGACCACGAAGCAGAACCCATCATCCACAGCAGCCCAGCAGGGCCCAACACACCAGGCAGCCCAGCAAGACCAGCTGCACAGCAGCCCAGCGAGGGCCCAACAAATGATTCAACACCAGCTTTCACACCAAGACGATCAACCAGGGCAAGAAGGGCCCCAGATCGACTCACATTGTAAATAGTTACACTATTGACTTTGGGGAGGGAGTGTTGATAGATGTGGACTTGTATTTACTATGTATTGCCGCCAGAGGGCTCATCCTCCGGAGTCCCAAGGGATCCCATAATCCCTTGGGAGTACAGGTATTTAAGGAGGCTTCACAGGTTGGAGAGGCACTCTGGAGACCTGCAATAAAAGACTACGGTCATACTTCACTTTGAGCTCACAGTGTTCAGTCTGACTTTTTCTCCATACACAACAATAATGACCAGATAATCTGTTTTTGTTGTGTTGATTGGGGGATAAATATTGGCCAGGACACTAGGGATACCTGCCCTGCTCTCCTTCGAAATAGTGCCATGCGATCTTTTACGTCCACTTGAGAGAGCAGACGGGGCCTTGGTTTAACATCCCATCTGAAAGCTGGCACCTCTGACAGTGCAGCGCTCCCTCAGTACTGCCCCTCCAACAGTTCAGCACTCCCTCTGTACTGCCCCTCCGACAGGGCAGCGCTCCCCTAGTACTGCCCCTCCGACGGTGCAGCACTCCCCCAGTACTGCCCTCTGACAGTGCAGCGCTCCCCCAGTACTGCCCCTCTAACAGTGCAGCGCTCCCTCAGTACTGCCCCTCCAACAGTGCAGCACTCCCTCTGTACTGCCCCTCTGACAGGACAGCGCTCCCCTAGTACTGCCCCTCCGACGGTGCAGCACTCCCCCAGTACTGCCCTCTGACAGTGCAGCGCTCCCTCAGTACTGCCCCTCCGACAGTGCAGCGCTCCCTCAGTACTGCCCCTCCGACAGTGCAGCGCTCCCTCAGTACTGCCCCTCCGACAGTGCAGCGCTCCCTCAGTACTGCTCCTCCGACAGTGCAGCGCTCCCTCAGTACTGCCCCTCCGACAGTGCAGCGCTCCCTCAGTACTGCCCCTCCGACATTGCAGCGCTCCCTCAGTACTGCCCCTCTGACAGTGCAGCGCTCTCCCAGTACTGCCCCTCCGACAGTGCAGCGCTCCCTCAGTACTGCCCCTCTGACAGTGCAGCGCTCCCTCAGTACTGCCCCTCCAACAGTTCAGCACTCCCTCTGTACTGCCCCTCCGACAGGGCAGCGCTCCCCTAGTACTGCCCCTCCGACGGTGCAGCACTCCCCCAGTACTGCCCTCTGACAGTGCAGCGCTCCCCCAGTACTGCCCCTCCGACAGTGCAGCGCTCCCTCAGTACTGCCCCTCCGACATTGCAGCGCTCCCTCAGTACTGCCCCTCTGACAGTGCAGCGCTCTCCCAGTACTGCCCCTCCGACAGTGCAGCGCTCCCTCAGTACTGCCCCTCTGACAGTGCAGCGCTCCCTCAGTACTGCCCCTCTGACAGGACAGCGCTCCCCTAGTACTGCCCCTCCGATGGTGCAGCGCTCTCCCAGTACTGCCCCTCCGACAGTGCAGCGCTCTCCCAGTACTGCTCCTCCGACAGTGCAGCGCTCCCTCAGTACTGCCCCTCCGACAGTGTAGATGTCCCTCAGTACTGCCCCTCCAACAGTGTAGATGTCCCTCAGTACTGCCCCTCCAACAGTGTAGATGTCCCTCAGTACTGCATTGGAGTGTCAGCCTAGACATTTGTGCTGAAGACTCTGGAGTGGAACTTGAACCCACGACCTTCTAACTCAGGCGAGGGTGCTAGCCACTGAGCCACTGCAACTGACTTGAGTTGGCCATCACACATGCCTCCATCACAATCGTCTTCATTTTCTGTCGATAACCTCCTGTAAGAACCTGTGAAGATCGATCATTGAGTGCCTCATTGCCCATCACTGCCGTCCTTTACAACATCTGGGTCCCACAGCTTCCATGTCTGGTTTTAACAAACCTTGGAATGAGAGATTGTAACTGTCCTGTCATTGCGTTTCCCCGTCTCTATCCCTGTTCCAGTCCTGCTCACCGTGGGTTCGGTCCTGGCTCACCTTGCTGTTCATTGTCTGAGCAGGAGGGGGAGCACTTTCCCGGTGGAGACATTGCTCAGTGACACGCTGCCCAGAGCTGTAACAGGATCACGCTGGCTGGGTGCCAATCACTGCGCACACACAGCTTTAACTGATCTTGTTTGCCCTGGATTTACAGAAGTGGCTCTTTGTTTGCATAAAATGTTTGCGCCTTGGGCAGACCGAGAGCCGCAAGGCACAAGGTTCAGTGTCAACTAACCTGTTGAATGCCAAAAAACATTTCCATAACAACAGTTAGTTCCAGGTCAAAATCAAATTAATTACGTAAAAGGCTCTTCAGTGTTTTGAAATGAAAAGTACTGTGACTCGGATTAATGTAAATCATAGAATCTCAGAACACAGAAGGAGGCCATTCACAGAAACAGAAATTTACAGCGCAGAAGGAGGCCATTTCGGCCCATCGTGTCCGCGCCGGCTGACAAAGAGCCACATGGCCCTCGGTCAGCTGCCCAGAAGGTTACATATAAACCTATGAACAATGAGCAATGGCGGAAAGGTAAAGAGCACCCAGCCCAACCAGTCCGCCCCAAACAACTGCGATATCCCTTACACTAAAACATTCTACACTCCACACCAACCGGAGCCATGTGATCTCCTGGGACAGGCACAAACCAGATAAAAATCCCAGGCCAATTGGGGGAAAAAATCTAGGGAAATTCCTCTTCAAACCATCCAGCGATCGAAACTGGTCCAGGAGATCACCTTGGCCGTATTTGATTCCCTGCAGTACTTACCATTATATCTGCACCAGCCAACAAGAGGTCATCTAGTCTAATCCCTATTACCAGCTCTAGGTCCGTAACCCTGCAGGTTACGACACTTCAAGTGCCCATCCAAGCACCGTATAAATGTGGTGAGGGTTTCTGCATCCACCACACTTCCAGGCAGAGAGTTCCAGATCCCCACAACCCTCTGCGTGAAGAAACCTCCCCTCAGATCACCTTTAAACCTTCCACCAACCACCTTAAAACTATGCCCCCTTGTTATTGACCCCTCCACCAAGGGAGGTTGGCCCTTGCTATCCACTATATCCAGGCCCCTCAAAATTTTATACACCTCAATGAGGTCTCCTCTCAGCCTAATGTTTAGTGTAAGGCCCATGCTTTCGTATGCCTCAGTGAAGATGTTGACTATGACCCGGAGTTCAGTCTCTGAATGTGCGCAGACACAAGCATCGTCCGCGTACTGTAGTTCAACGACAGAGATTGGGATGGTCTTGGATCGGGCCTGAAGGCGACGTAGGTTGAACAGGTTCCCACTGGTTCTGTAGTTTAGTTCCACTTCAGCGGGGAGCTTGTTGAGTGTGAGATGGAGCATTGCAGTGAGGAAAATCGAGAAGAAGGTTGGCGCGATGACGCAGCCCTGCTCGACCCCGGTCCGGACGTGAATGGATCTGTGGTGGATCCATTGGTCAGGATCACGGCCTGCGTGTCATCGTGAAGCAGGCGGAGGATGGTGACAAACTTCTGGGGCAGCCAGAAGGAGGATGCTCCATAGTCCCTCGTGGTTGACAGTGTCAAAGGCCTTTGTGATGTCAAAGAAGGCCTTGTACAAGGGTTGGTGCTGTTCTCTGCATTTCTCTTGCAGTTGTCGCGCCGTAAAGATCATGTCCGTTGTACCCGACAGTGGATGGAATCCGCACTGTGACTCCGGGAGGAGCTCCTCAGCCACAGGGGGAAGGATTCTAGCGATGACCACTGTAATTGCCGCAGTCGGACTTGTCCCCTTTTTTAAAGATGGTCACGACTACTGCATCCCTGAGATCTCCCAGCATGCTCTCCTCCTTCCAGATGAGAGAGATGAGGTAATCTCATGCCAATAGTGTCTCTCCACCATACTTTAGTGCCTCAGCGGGGATTCTATCCGCTCTCGATGCCTTGTTGTTCTTGAGCTGACGGATGGCCTTTTCTACCCCGTGCAGGGCTGGAGTTTTGCTGAGATGGTGGCGGGTCGCATGCTGTGGGATGGAGTCGAGTACACTCGTGTCAAAGGCAGAGTCTCGATTAAGGAGATCTTCAAAGTGCTCCTTCCAGCGGGTCCTTACTGCCTTGGTGTCCTTGATGAATGTCTCCCAGTTCTTGGCCAGCAGTGGGGTCGAGCCTTGGGTGCTTGGGCCATAGGTGGCCTTGACTGCAGTGAAGAATCCTCGCGCATCATGGCTGTCGGCCAGTTGCTGAATCTCCTGAGCTTTCTCCACCCACCATCTATTCTTTAGGCCGCGGGTTTTTGCTGGACCTCGGCCTTAATCCGTTTGTAAAGCTGCTTTGCTGCCCCCAAGTTGGGTTGTTGTTTTAGGTTCAGAAATTCCCTGCGCTTGCGATTTATTAGCTCTTGGATCTCCTGGTCATTCTCATCAAACCAGTCCTGGTGTTTCCTAGTTGAGTGACCGAGCGGATCTTCGCAGGCACTGGTTATGGCGGTCTGGAGGGTAGACCAAGCGCTGTGGGTATTCTGCGTCTCGGGGTCATCAAGGGTCGCCAGGATAGCAGTGAGGCGCTGGCGGTATAGGACTCGCTTAGCTGGGTCTTTGAGTGCCCCAGCGTTGATTTTTTTGCGGCACTGCTTCTGCTGCCATCGTCACTTTGGGGCTATATTGATGTTGATGATGGAACAGATTAGACGGTGGTCCGTCTAGCAGTCGTCAGCTTCTGTCAAGGCGCGAGTGATGCACACATCCTTGCGATCCCTGGCTCGAACGATGACGTAGTCGAGCAGGAGCCAGTGTTTGGAGCGAGGGTGTTGCAAAGATGCCTTGTACTTGTCCCTTTGGCGGAACAAAGTGTTAGTGATGCCTGGTCATGTTCCAGGCATTTTGTCAGGAGCAGGGCACCACTGAAGTTGGTTTTCTCCACCCCCCTCTCTGCCAATCACGTCTCCCCAGAGGTCTGTGTCGTTACTGACCCTGGCATTGAAGTCACCGAGGGGGATCAGTTTGTCGCCCTTAGGGACGCGGGTCAGGGATTGTTCGAGGCTGGAGTAAAATCCCTCTTTGGCCTCATCTGGTCCATCGAGTGTTGGGGCGTACGCACTGATAACTGTGGCGCACTGGTTCTGGGATAGGGTGAGTCGGAGAGTCATGAGACGTTCGTTAATCCCACAGAGGGAGTCTCTGAGGCAGTCAACCAGCTCATTTTTGATAGCGAAATCGACTCCGTGGAGGCTCTTCCTCTGGTTTGCCTTTCCAGAAGACAGTGTAACCTTCACCTTGTTCCTTGAGCTGGCCTTCTCCTGCCCGCCGGGTCTCGATTAGGGCGGCGATGTCGACATTGAAGCGTCTAAGTTCCCGGACAACTATGGCGGTGCGGCGTTCTGGTCTGTCACTGTTGGAGTTGTCCATGAGGGTCCTGACGTTCCAGGTCTCAAACTTCATTTTGAGGGGTGGAAGATGCCTGTGCGTGAATTCTTTTAATGTGTGGTGGCTGTTGCACACCGGCTACCACACGGGCTTAGCAGAGCGAGGTCTTGGCCCAGTGGTGAGGGGATCCAAGACAACTGGAGACCATGCACTGCTGTGTGAGCCTAGATGCCTACAGTGGGATGTGATCTGTAAACTCGGCACTGAGCAGTGACTTTAGGAGAGATGGTGAGCAAACTGAGGTGTGGACAGTGAGGGTAAGAGACTTGAGGCAATGCTTCACTCTCCCAGGTATTGGTCCTCGGCTGAGGGTAGACACTGGGGCCCCGCTCACGCTTTTTAGCTACACCCCGCTCCATCTTTGCTTCTCGGTGGGTCACGGGAGAAGATAGAATCGTCGCTGCTATTACACACACCACGTGCCCACCGCGATTATAGGAAGGACGTGATTGCACTGGAGAGGGTGCAGAGGACATTGACTAGAATGCTGCCTGGAATGGAGAATCTTAGCTATAAGGACAGATTGGATAGGCTGTGTTTGTTCTCATTGGGACAGAGGATGCTGAGAGGAGACCTCACTGCGGTGTATAAAATTTTGAGGGGCCTGGATATAGTAGATAGCAAAGGCCAATCTCCCTTGGTGGAGGGGTCAATTATGAGGGGACATAGTTTTAAGGTGGTTGGTGGAAGGTTCAGAGGTGATTTGAGGGAAAGTTTCTTCACACAGAGGGTTGTGGGGGTCTGGAACTCGCTGCCTGGAAATGTGCTGGATGCAGAAACCCTCACCACATTTAAAAGGTACTGGATGGGCACTTGAAGTGCTGTAACCTGCAGAGTTACGGACCTAGAGCTGGTAAGTGGGATTAGACTGGATAACGTCTTGTTGGCTGGCGCAGATATGATGGTAAGTACTTCAGGGAATCGAATACTGCCAGGGTGATCTCCTGGACTAGTTTCGATTAGCTGAATGGGTCGGGGAGGAATTTTCCCAGATTTATTTCCCCAATTGGCCTGGGTTTTTAATCAGGTATTTGTCTCTCCCAGGAGATCACATGGCTCCGGTTGGGGTGGAGTGTCGAATGTTGCAGTGCAATGGGTGTCGCAGTTGTGTGGGATGGACTGGTTGGGCTGGATGCTCTTTACCTTTCCGCCATTGTTCATTGTTCAGAGGTTTATATGTAACCTTCAGGCTGCTGACCGATGTAAGGGGTTTTCACAGGGTTGTTGTTGTGCCTTGGGTGTCTCTCTCTGGGCTTCTGCCCTCACAGCTTATGCCTGGCCTGCGAGGTACCCTGAGTGCTGCAAGAGCATCCCTGGAGAGACTGTGTCCACAGCTTATGAAGGGGGTTTTGAGACTCGTGCGTCCTCACAGCTTATGCCTAGCCTGTGAGGCACATGTGAGTGTCAAACACTCCTAACCCTTTCTTCCCTAGCCTGTGACACACAGTTGAGTATTTTCGAGGCGTTCCGAGCTTCCATTACACTGTTCTGACATAAGATTCACGTTCAAATGTAATACAATAGAACTGAGACAAGGTGATTCCAAGAGGAACTTAGGCTTCCAATTTATTTGACAAGGTGTATCTCAACAAACAGCAATACACCAACAAAACAATCCCCCTAAATCCCACTAAACAGACACAACGAAAATCTTTACACAAGTTTAGCAGTACAATGCCCAACCTCCCACCTTTCCTGGCCTAACTGAGTTGGGAGTTCTAGGGACCAGAGGTTATATTCACTACTGTGCCTTCTGCAGTCTGGTGGTTTGTTTCTTCCATCTTCGGTGTCTTCGGACACTGGTTTTCCTTCAGTGTCGAGAGGCTTGCTGGTTGTTGGATCACGAGAGCAGGGAACCACATACAATGCGTCTGAAACCCCTTTTTATAGCCAGATTATCCAGTCTGCCTCTCGTGCTGAAATCGATCCTTCCCATTGGTGGGCTTTGTGATTTTGAAAAATGCAGCAGTTTTAGATTATTTCGGGTTTTTTTCCACTGATGTTAACCTACTCAAGGCTTGAGTGGATGTTGATTGCGTTGGCCTCCTGTAGCCATTGTGTAGGCTCTTGGTTTGTTTTGGGTTCCCTAGTTTTCTGAAGGTCTGCATAATGTCCCTCCATAGTGTAAACATGGGGAAGACAATATCCCGATAATAGCGATGAGTCAGTCCCACAGTTTTCGAGCAAGTGCTCTCACATTGGCTTGAAAGCCCCATGCTTCGGGCTGACTCTGTCCCACCATTGGCCCTCCGGTGTCCTCCCCCGTCCAATCACTGCTCTGCCAAGGTCAAACCATCTCGGTTTCAATTCACAGCACAGACAGATCCCACAGCCCTTTTCCTTCTGGGTAAAATGAGGGGGTTTTCGTCCTCCCCTACATAATCCCCCATCTGACACAGTCAGACACCACTCGAGTGTGTCAAAGTTCAGGGTGGTGAGAAAACCCTAGGTCTCCCAAATTGCCCAACTTTCCCCAGTTTAACTCTAAACTGATCCCGTCGATATATATTGTAATTCCTTTTAACGCGGTACAAAACACAGAATCCAACAGGTTACAATACACGACCGCAATATACATATATGTACTTAAGGTTACAGCAGTAATTGTACATTGAGTCTCATTTCAGTCTTAACCGTAAAACAAAGAAACCTGCCCATCAAACTCCCCAGGAGCCATGTATGAAAACGCAGTCATCCCTGGGAATAACAAAACCGCCTAAGTGTTGCGGTCAAGCTTTGTTTACACGCCTTGAGTGTTTACCAACGGCTCTCCTGGCTGTGTAGTAGCCTGAGGAACTGCTTTCTTTTTCTTTTTCTCCTGAGCTTACAGCTTGTAACTAGCAGATAAGCTACAATCAGGAGTTGGCCGATTACTAAGGCATGCGATCCCACCCGAATCCACGCAGGTATGTCTGCCCGTATCCCCAAATCCCACCATGCTGGGGGTTTAATCTGGGCAATCTCCCCTGCTAGAATTTCAGTTTTCTGCTCCATGGTGTAAAAATGTTTTTGAGACAAATCCACTGCCTGGAGGAGGGCTGTAAGTTTCTCAGGTAGTGGGGCAATGGGATAGCCAAAATGGGCGACATATTGTTGTAGGTGGCTGAGGTTGTTTTGTACCGTGAGGTGAATCGTGGAAGGTTCAGGGATGGGTGTGATTCTGGCGTGTGCCACTTGAACATCTGCCCTGGGTTTAAAGCAAAAGCTGCTGTACGGTATTGGACACCACCTTCCCGGTCCGTGTTCATACCGTTGGGCACTTGTGGTGACACAATATGTCCCACTGCCTACATATGCTACCTGTGGAGGCATGTGGTTAGGGGCCATTACCTCCATTGTGCAATTGATAGGCTCTGCCCCAGCAGTGCTGAACCCGCATTGTGGCCTTGCAAAAGCGTTCAAGTGCTATGGGCACAGGATTACCTGTGCTCCCCTGCTCCGACAACCCGAGAGGTCTGTACCTGTCACAGTGTGCTCCCACATTGTGACATAAGGTGGGACCTCTTGGAATCGAACATGCACCCCTCCACGAATGACTCCCACATTCTTCACTCGGTACAGGGGTGTTGGTCGTGGGGACGCCCCCATCACGGGCATCCTGACCACCACACCCATGATGGTATGGTTTGACTTTCCACAGTCCACCGGTACCGGGTAGGCTTCCGACGCTACACGAAGTTGGCAAGGACTCAAAACATTATCATAAGGATGCAGTGCTGCTAAGTGCTGGTTGCTGATCCAGGAGGGGACCTGTCCCTGTCTCAGATCCTCGAGGTTACTCCGTCCCTCTCCCAGCAACCAGGCCCCATAGAGCACGCACACCTCATTTTGGGCGGCTTGATCAGAGGCGTTTCTATCCTCGCGAATCAAGGCGTTTACAGGCCTGGCCTGTGCCTCCAATTGAGAGATAATCTCCTTTAAGTGAACTGTCATTGCCACCTCTTCGTGGAGCGCGGATCCCACTACGGTATTCTCGTCCCCCAGGATTTTGCACAGCTGATTCTTTAACCCATTTATCTGGAGGGCCAGCCGCATGTTATCCAAACTGTTTATGGCATACGTCCTGGTGTTAAACCCCGTGAAAATGTCATTTAAAGTGCCACACCTCTGCCTGCCCAGTTCGGCCCTATCCCATTGTTTATACAAGTCTGTCACTTTGACATCCCCGAAGTCCAGTTCATAGAACTTCCGGAACATCTCCCGCAGCAGAGCCTGGTATAACAGTTCGGTTTCCCGGGGACACTACGTAGGTAGGCGGACTTCTGTCAGATTTAGCACCACTGATGCCACCGCGTAGTGTACCCCCTGATAAAGTAGTTTCTTGGTAGGGACCAACACTAAACAATTCCCCGGCCCCCTGGTTGTTGTCGGGCACTCGTGTGGGACGGTGGGCTTGGCCGTGGGTGGGGGTTTTCTTTCCCAAACTACAAGTTCGGTGGCGTTTACTGGTACCCGGGGATTGGGGGTCACACACGCCTCCCCGCTGCGATCCCATACCACCCCATCCCCGACATCCTGCCACCACCTATAGAAAGCAATGGAGACCCTCTCTGAACACACGCTAGTGGATTCCCACATACACAAATACATTCCTTGGTCGTACGCCCACCATTTCTCCCAGCACACCGTGACTCCGCCAGATGACCCCGTCATGGTTCGGTAGGTATCATTATCCAGACGTTCCCAGTCCGAGTGTCGGTCTCCCACGTCCCTCTTGAGCTTTCTGAGCCACCACCACCGTCCCAGAGGTATGTCCCTTGGCAAGTTAGGCATACCTTCCTGCCTTCTGTCACTCTCACTCTGGAAGTGGCCACAGTGATCTCCGGGCAGGGGATGGAGGCCTCTCCGTAGATAAAGTCCTTATGGTTGGAGTACTTGGTGGAGTTCGATCCCAACCACCCAGGCCATTTCCCCTCGTGGGAGTAGGTGACCTGGCCATCCGCCGCCAGAGTCCCTTTTCCTATGGTCACTGTCGGCGCTCTGCCCCTGGAGCATCCGAAAACTAGGGAGTCCTCGGTGTCCTCGGTGCCCGGTGCAGATCCTTAGCAATACCAGCATCACTAACGTCCAGTAGGGAGGTGTTGACATCTGAAAAGCAAGAAGAACATGGCCTTGCCTTGAGACCTCTCCAGGCTCGGCCCGCTTAACATGTTCCAAACATAAAATGCTGTACCCAACCGTCACTGCCTTACCTAAACACATATGCACACAACACAAAGTAACAAAACAGGAAGGGAAAATATACACACCACCACCCGTCCTCGGGTGGCCAGGCTATATCCTGTCACTGTACAGGCGTCGTCGACCATTCGGCTGACCGCACCCTGGGGACCAGGATGCCCTCCGTTGAGGGGCTCGTATAATCCCCCTTAATGAGTCCTGTGCTGCCCTCCAAGGCTCTCCCGAGCCCTGGATAATCGATGGGAGACCCGTGCTAGCGCAACAGAGCACCCTCCCTGTTGTCTTTCGCCTTCTCGGTCTGGGGCGGGGAGCTAAGTAAACAGGGGACCTCGGCGCCCTGGGCTGTGGCACTCTGTTACTCCTCCTTACTGTCGGTGCAGAGTCCCACGTTATGGGCTGCAATGCTATCTCCTCCACCTCTTGGGCTAGCCCCAGCTGATCCACCATGGGAGGTTCAGCTTCCCCTCGGACCTTGCTAATGGTAGAGCCTTTCTCCCTACTTCTGTTAGTGGGCTGGGAACCTCTACCCAGTGGTGGGATAGCCTTACTGGAGCAGTGAACCATCCCCGGCTGTAGAGCTTCGGGGCCCGCTGCCTCCTCCGGAGCCTCCAAATCCACCGGGGCCTGTTCTTCCCCCAGTGTCTGATTCCCTTCCCTTGCTCGTCCCCTCTGTTTTTTTACCTCTTTTGGGGTCAAACAATTTACACTGATTAATGTGATACCACTTCACCCGGCGAGGCAGTCGAACCGCATGGACCATAGGGCTAGCCTTGTCGACTATGCTGTATGGTTCCATATATAGTGGTTCAAATACCCCGACCCGGGCGAAGCTTCTCACCATCACCTGGTCGCCCACCTCCCAATCATGGTGACTGCGGGGTTCCAGCAGCAGCCGATTGGCACGGTGCTGTTTACCCATGTTGTTGGCCGCCTGCCAGTGAATCTGTTGAAGCTGTTCAAACAGATTCCTGACGAAGCGGTCCCGGTTCACCTCTCGAAGCTGCCCTTCGGTGAGAACCGGCGCCAACACATGCACTGGGGTTCTCATGATCCGGCCAGTCATCAGCTCATGGGGTGAGTTCCCTGTGCTCTTTGACTGACTGGCCCGGATTCCCATGAGGACCAACGTTAAGACCTCCACCCACTTGTTCGGTGAGTCTCCCGTCTCCTTGCGCAGCCTTTCCTTTAGGGTCCGGTTCAGGCGTTCTACGGGGCCTGAGGACTGAGGGTTGTAGGCGACATGCCATTTGGCTCTTATCCCCAGCACCTTTAGGGTGGCCTGCATCACCTGGCCGGTGAAGTGGCTTCCCCGGTCGGACTCCACGATTTGAGGTAGACCCCACCGGGAGAACACCTCCCTCATCAGGATTTTTGCAGTCCCCACTGCGGTAGCTGTTCGGCAAGGGAAGGCTTCCACCCACTTGGAAAACACATCCACCAGGACGAGGCAGTATTTATAACCTCCCTGGGCAGCCGGTAGGGGTCCGATGTAGTCGATCTGGATCGACTGCCATGGTCCCTCTACCCGCCTGACGTGTCCCATAGACACCTTCCTTTTCTGAGGGTCTGGGTTGTTTGCAGCGCAAACCAGACAGCCCGCACAGAAGTCGCGGACGTCTTCCTGGAGGCCTGGCCACACCCTGCCTTTTCTACCCGTTGCCAGGTAGACTCTGGCCCGGGGTGTCCCGCACCTGGACTCTCATGGGCCAGCTGAAGGAATTCCCTCCGGTGTTGTGGCGGCACTACCCATTTGTCCCCTTTAAACAACATGCCTTCCCTCACAGCAATATCTGCAGCACTGTTTGGGCCCTCAGCCTTTTCTCCCTTTTTGATAGCAGCCAAGGCAGCCTTCAGGACCGGAACCTGCATCTGGACTACTTTAAGGTCCGGAGCCGCAGCCGCCCCTACGCTCCCTTGTGTCCCTGGCTTGCTTCTTGCTGCTGCTATCCTGCCTGCCTTGTATGGGGACCAATGGGAGACCTGTACGAGCACCTTCCCTTGCCAGCAGGTCTGCCTGCTGGTTACCTTCCCCCCGTGGCTCAGTTTTGGAGTGGGCCTTTACCTTATGGATATATACATCCCCGGTTTCTCCCACTGCAGCCACGATCATTTCCAGCAGGGGTTTGGTCACAAGGGGCTTCCCATCCACAGAGGTGTACCCCCGGCGTGACCAAATCGCCAGATACTCTGTACATGAATTGCAAGTGAACATGCTGTCCGAGCAAATCGTGTATGGGGTAAGGAATTCCTCGGGGTGTGTGACCACATACATCACCGCTGAGAGTTCTGCCTGCTGGGCGCTCAGGGTGCATGGGAGTTTAAGAGCCAAGGCAATCCCTGCCTTGGGATCCCAAACTCCGCAGCCCGTGAGTCTTGTACCCACAGACACTGAACTGGAGCCATCAACGTAGATCTCGCGGCCTGTGGGGTGTATCCCTGCCCGAAATCCAAAGTTAATGTCCCATACCCGCTCCACAGAGCATCTATGCGGCTGCCCTGGATAGATTAAATTTGCTGCGAGCCTGGGCCTACAGTAGCCAGTGATTCCCAGGAAAGACCTTACCCCCGACACATCCCTAGGGACAGGGAGTTCCTGCACTGCCTTTCTTCTAGCCTCATCAATGGCCCTTTCTCCTGCCCTTATCATCAGGCCCAGGAATTTTACTTCTCCTAGATCTATCTGGGCTTTCTTGGGGTTAACTTTAAAACCTTTAAAGTCATTTGGGAGAGGAAGAGGGTCCAGCGAGTGATTCTAGCACTGCTCACTGTCCCGTCCTTAATCACCTGTCCAACAGCATCTGTGTCGGGGTATGATGGGTGAGGAGTGTAATGGGGGATATTCCGGTAAAGATCTGAGCTCTCTTTACTGCCCAGTGGGTGGCCAGTAAGTGCCTCTCACAATTGGAGTATCCCTTTTCTACCTCCGTGAGGACCCTGGAGGAGTACACCACTGGTCTCAGCTGACCGTTTCGCCCCTGGAGCAACACTGCACTTAAGCTGTCGCCACTGGCTGCCACCTCCAGGAAGAATTCCTCCCCCCCATCAATTGCCCCTGGGGCTGGTGCTACCTGCAGGTCTCTCTTAAGACGGACAAATGCTGCCTCACAGCCCTCGTCCCATTCCCACTCGACCCCCTTATGTAGGAGTCTGAGCAGAGGGGCGGCAGTGGCTGCATAGTCCTCGATGAAGTCCCTACAGTAGCCAGTGATTCCCAGGAAAGACCTTACCCCCGACACATCCCTAGGGACAGGGAGTTCCTGCACTGCCTTTCTTCTAGCCTCATCAATGGCCCTTTCTCCTGCCCTTATCGTCAGGCCCAGGAATTTTACCTCTCCTAGATCTATCTGGGCTTTCTTGGGGTTAACTTTAAAACCCCCCTTCCTTCAGTAAGACCAGCAGTTCGGCCAGCAGTGGACCATGTTCCTCACTGCTGTCTGTGAACAACAATAGGTCGTCCACATACTGGACCAGCTGGTGTGGTTGGCTGAATCCTTTTAAGCAGTTCACCATGCATTGGTGAAAGATGCTGGGACTATTATGAAAGCCCTGTGGGAGGCAGCTCCATGTATACTGCTGTTCCCGGAAGGTGAAGGCAAACTTGTACTGGTCTTCCCTCCGTACAAGGATAGACCAGAACCCGTTGGATATGTCCAACCCTGTGAACGTGGTTGCGGATGCAGGGATTTCCCCTATCAGATCCACAACCGCCGCTACTGTGGGGGCACAAGCTGGGATGTTTTTATTGAGCACCCTGTAATCCACCGTAGCCCTCCAAGAATTGTCTGGTTTCCTAACCGGCCAAAGCGGAGAGTTGACATGGGTGGCTATGGGTCTCAAAACACCCTGCTCGACAAGCGAGCTTAAAGCTGTCTCCAAGTCTGCTTCTGCCTCTCGGGGAAAGCCATACTGCTTTTGCGGGCGGGACATGGGATCCCCATCTATTCTAACCTCCACTCCTGTGACTCTCCCACAATCGTGTTTATGGGTGGCAAATGCTGCAAGATTTGCTTGCACATAGGCCCGGTACTCGGCCGGGGTGTTACTGACCAGAACCTCCAGGTCGTAACCCCCTTTTGGCTTCATTGTACACAGAGTCCCTTTTCCCTGTTTCTTATCAATAACCATGACTTCTCCCTCTGCTCCCGTGCCCACTGTGCCCCATAGACAGTGATTCCTCAAGTCTACTAGGATCTGGCGAGCGATAATGAAATCAGCCCACAAGATCCCTTTTTCCACCTGCTCCCAGTTCATCAGGACACACTTCCATTGTGTTTGGAGTGCTCCTAAACGAACTGCGAGCGGGACTGAGAAAAACCCAGCCTTCTAATTTCCTGTGAACCCAACTAGTTGATACGGCACCCCGTTTGATAGAGGTGAGGTTGCGGGGTCCTCCGAATGGACTATCGTGCTGGAAGCACCAGTGTCCAAAAGGTAAGTTCCCAATACACCCTTAACCTCCATCTTGACCCAGGGTCGTCCCCAGGGGTCGTATTCTAGTGGGCACAAGTGTGCAGGCTGGGTCTGGGCTAGTCACGGTCTCTGTACTGGCAGGGTTGCTGGTGCTTCCCTACCTGTTGCCGTGGCTACGTTCCCAATCCCCTCCAGCACTGTCTCACTGCAGCTACTATCTCATCAAGGGATAGTGAGGAGCTCCCTCTACTTCCCCCACTCTGGGCGGCTCCCGAAGGACTTCTCCCCCCATATCTCTTTACTGGGCTCCTGCAATCCCTTTTAAAATGCCCAGCTTTCCCGCACCCGTAGCACACTCCCTCCTTATCAGACGAGCGGCCACCCTCCTGGTGCCATTCCCTTTTGGGAATCAAGTTGGGTTTTACTTCATTTACCCGACCTTTGGAGGTTTTCTCCTCCTCCCCTCCTCCATTCCGTTGGACCAGTGCCAGTTGCCTGACCACTGCTTCCTCGGTGAGGTTGGGGTCCTGGGAATCGAACCATAGTTCTGCCCTGGCCTTGAGCCGGGGCAAGCAGTTTGCCACCAGCATCCTCAGCCAGTGGCCAGTCTGTACCGCGGAAAGATTCGCCCGGTCGAGGAGCTCCCCACAGGCTGCGTGGTATACCACCCACAGCCTGTCCGCAAACGCCTGCGGGGTTTCCCCTGCGAGCTGCCTTGTCCTTTCGACCCGTTCGAAAGGACTGCCGTCATCGAAGCCCATAGTCTCAAGGACGGCCCTCTGGACCTCAGTAAATGTGCGCTGTCCCCTCCGGCATTCTGCCGGTAGGGCCTGGTACAATTTGCTGTCCAGAGAGAAGAGCAGCAGCTTGGCTGTCTCTTCCTCGTCGCACCCATTAATTTCCCCTGCCTGCATCACCTTCATGAAGTGGATAGATGGGTCCCTGTTGCGAGTGAGTTTGGCCAAATGGGCCACTATGGCCCTGAGTGATTGAACTCCGTGGGGAATAATAAAGTCGCTCTCCAGCGCTCCCTGACCTTGGCCACCTGCCTGTGGAGGAGCGTACTTGTGCTGCCTGACTGGGCACATCCACCCTGGTTCAGGATCTTTCTGCGCTGGTCCCTCTACCTCTGGCTGTCCCACCATACCCGGTGCAGCAGACAGTGCCTGGTCGCCTGATCCAGCCCTTAACTGACCCTCGGCAGGAGCCTCACATCCCTACTGCCGAGCGGGACACATTGGTCATGCCCCCAGCCCTGGGTATGCTACTACCTGCGCGCCCCGCTCCTCCTGGTACCCCACCGGACAAACCACCAGTGCCTCAGGAGGTGGTCGGGCGTCTCTTGCCTTTGGATTCTCCTCTACCCCCCAATACTCTCCTTTGTCCCCTGTGGACCCTCCAGGTCCTATCAGGGCGACCATCCCCTTTGCCTGGGATAGAGCGTGGGTGAGAGTTTTAATCCTCTCCTGGCATGGACCGTGATCTCACTGCTACTGGCCACTTTATAGGCTGCCTGTACGTCTTTTAATTTATTCTCTAGTTCCCAAATTTTCTGGGTGTACCGAGAGCTCTGTTCCTGGAGGGACCCCTCACTACCCTTGACCTCAGTGACCTGACACTGAAGATAGTCCCGGCTATTTCGGAAGATTTCCTCCAACTGCCGGTTCCCTTGCTGCTCCTCAGCTAATTCGGCCAGCAGGTTGTCCCCAACCGCAAGCCGGATAGCAGAGAGCTCCTCTGATTTCTGAAGACTCTGTTCCGTCCTTCACCCGCTGGTCGAACTTTCGGACTTGGCGGGTGAATCAGATAAGCCAGATGGCCTTTTCCACCCTGCGGTTGTGGTCCTTCCCTGCTGTCCACTGGGCGCTCTGCCCGTGTGAGGGCTTGCACCCAAGGTTTGGTGAGGTTCACCTTGCCAAAAATGTATGAGGAAATTCTTTCCTCCATTTTAGTTTCCTCTCATATCACCTCATCTGTTATATTAACATCTTCTGTTTGCTTATGTCCTGCCGTGGTCACCATGTTCTGTAAGGGGTTCTCAGGGAGTGTTGTTGTGTCTTGGGTGTCTCTCTCTGGGCTTCTGCCCTCACAGCTTATGCCTAGCCTGTGAGGTATCTGTGAGTGTCAAACACTCCTAACCCCTTCTTCCCTAGCCTGTGACACACAGTTGAGCGTTTTCGAGGCGTTCCTAGCTTCCCTTACACTGTTCTGACATAAGATTCACGATCAGATGTAATACAATAGAACTGAGACAAGGTGATTCCAAGAGAAACTTAGGCTTCCAATTTATTTGACAAGGTGTATCTCAACAAACAGCAATACACCAACAAAACAATCCCCCTAAATCCCACGAAACGGACACAACGAAAATCTTTACACAAGTTTAGCAGTACAATGCCCAACCTCCCACCTTTCCTGGCCTAACTGAGTTGGGAGTTCTAGGGACCAGAGGTTATATTCACTACTGTGCCTTCTGCAGTCTGGTGGTTTGTTTCTTCCATCTTCGGTGCCTTCGGACACATGGTTTTACTTCAGTGTCGAAAGGCTTGCTGGTTATTGGATCACGAGAGCAGGGAACCATACACAATATGTCAGAAACCCCTTTTTATAGCCAGATTATCCAGTCTGCCTCTCGTGCTGAAATCGATCCTTCCCATTGGTGGGCTTTGTGATTTTGAAAAATGCAGCAGTTTTCGATTATTGCGGAGTTTTTTTCCACTGATGTTAACCTACTCAAGGTTTGAGTGGGTGTTGATTGCGTTGGCCTCCTGTAGCCATTGTGTAGGCCCTTGAGTTATTTTGGGTTCCCTAATTTTCTGAAGGTCTGCATAATTTCCTTCCATAGTGTAAACATGGGGAAGACAATAGCCCGATAATGGCGATGAGTCAGTCCTACAGTTTTCGAGCAAGTGCTCTCCCATTGGCTTGAAAGCCCCATGCTTCGGGCTGACTCTGTCCCACCATTGGCCCTCCGGTGTCCTCCCCCGTCCAATCACTGCTCTGCCAAGGTCAAACCGTCTCGGTTTCAATTCATATCGCAGCACAGACAGATCCCACAGCCCTTTGCCTTCTGGGTAAAATGAGGGGGTTTTCGTCCTCCCCTACACTGAGGACCATGTGGCTCTTTGTCAGCCGGCGTGGACACGATGGGCCGAAATGGCCACCTCCTGCGCTGTAAGTTTCTATGTTTCTATAACCTCCCTACCCTTATATTCTATGCCTCGGCCTCTTAACCACCTTATCCACCTGGCCTGCTACTTTCAGAGATCTGTGGACAAGCACTTCAAGTTCCCTTTGTTCATCTACACTACTAAGTGGCCTGCCGTTTAATGTGTATAACCTTTCTTTATTAGCCCTCCCTAAGTGCATTCCGCATTAAATTCCATTTTACAGTATTCTGCCCACCTGACCAGTAGATTGATATCCTCCTGCAGTCCATGACTTTCCTTTTCATTATCAACCACACAGCCAATTTTAGTGTTATTTGCAAACTTTTTAATCATACCCGCTATATTCAAATCTGGATCATTGATGTGTACCACAAAAAGCAAGGGACCCAGTACTGAGCCCTGCGGAACCCCACAGGAAACATACTTCCAGTCACAAAAACATTCATCAACCATTACCCTTTGCTTCCTACCTATAAGCCAATTTTGGATCCAACTTTCCACTTTGCCTTGGATGCCATGGGCTTTAACCTTTGTGACAAGGCTACCATGTGGGACCTTATCAAAAACTTTGCTAAAGTCCATATACACCACATTGTACGCACTACCCTCATCGACCCTCCTGGTTACCTCCTCAAAAAATTCAATCAGGTTAGTCAAACACGATCTTTCCATAACAAATCCGTTCTGACTGTCCCTGATTAATACTTGTCTTTTTAAATGTTGATTTATCCTGTCCTTCAGGATTTTTTCCAATAATTTTCCCACCACTGAGATTAGGCTGACAGGCCTGTGATTACTCGGGCTATCCCTTTCTCCTTTCTTAAACAAGGGTACCACATTAGCAGTCCTCCAGTCCTCTGGTACCATGCCCAAATCCAAAGAGGACTGGGAAATGCTGGTCAAGGCCTCTGCTATTTCCTCTATTGCTTCGCTCAACAGCCTGGGATGCATTTTATCTGAGCCTGGGGACTTATCCACTTTCAAAGCTGCCAAACTGCCCAATACATCTTCTCTCACTCCCTCCCTCCCATCATGCCTGTGCTGGCTCTTTGAAAGAGCTAATCAATTATCCCACAACCCGCTTTTTCCCCATAGCCCTACAAATTGTTCTTTTTCAAGTAGTTATCCAATTCCCTTTTGAAAATTCCGAACAACTCACTGAGAATAAAGTTTGCGGCTGTCTTCCTTTCGGCTTTTAGTGATCAGCTTTTGCTCAGCAGTTACCAGGGGAATTTTGAAGACCTGTGAGATTTCCTAATGCAAAGAGCCCCAGTTTATCCTTATAGCTGAAGCTCACACCCCTGGATCACGGAGTCTGGGTAGAGTAAGAATGATAGAATAGTACAGCACAGAAGGAGGCCATTTGGCCCATCGAGTCTGCGCCGGCTCTTTCAAAGAGCGATCCAGTTAGTCCCCTCTTTCTCCATTGTCCTGTAATCTTTTTTTCCTTCAAGTATTTATCCAATTTCATTTTGAAGGCTGCCATTGAGTCTGCCTCCACCACCCTATGAGGCAGTGCATTCCAAATCCTAACCACTCATTGCAAAAATGATTTTCCTCATGTCGTCTCTGGTTCTACGCCAATCACCTTAAATTTGTGTCCTCTGGCTACCGATTCTCCCACCGCTGGAAACAGTTTCTCCTTATTTACTCCATCAAATCGTCACTTAATCTTCTCTTCTCTAAGGAGAACAACCCCGGCTTCTCCAATCTCTCCACAAAGCTGAAGTCCCTCATCCCTGGTACCATTTTGGTAAATCCCTTCTGCACCCTCTCCAAGGCCTTGATATCCTTCCTAAAGTGCAGTGCCCAGAATTGGACACAATACTCCAGCTGGGGCCGAAGCAGTTTTTTTAATAAAGCATAACTTCCTTGCTTCTGTACGCTATACTGCTATTAATATTTATGAAGCCCTGGATTCCATATGCTTTTTAAACAGTTTTATCAACCTGCCCTGCCACCTTCAATGATTTGTGCACATATACCCACAGACCTCTCTGTTCATGCACCCACTTTAGAATTGTAACCTTTAGTTTATATTGCCTTTCCTCATTCTTCCTACCAAAATATATCACTTCACACTTCTTTGCGTTAAATTCCATCTGCCATGATTTTAAACTCCTCCATCAAATCTCCTCTTCACCTTCTCTGCTCTAAGGAGAGCAGCCCTAGCTTCTCCAGTCTATCCACGTAACGGTATCCACACAGTCATTGTCATTACAGCACAGAAAGAGGCCATTCGACCCATCGAGTCCATGCCGGCTCTCTGTAGAGCAATCCAGTCAGTTTGATACCCTGCTCTATCCCCGTAACCCTGCAAGTTTATTTCCCTCGTGCCGATCCAATTTCCTTTTGAAATCATTGATCGTCTCCGCTTCCACCCCCTCGTCGACAGCGAGTTCCAGGTCATTACCACTCGCTGCATTAAAAAGTTCTTCCGCACATCCCCTGTATCTCTTGTCCAAAACCTTCAATCTGTGTCCCCTAGTCCTTGTACCATCAGCTAATGGGAACAGCCTCTCTCTGTCTACCTTATCCAAACCCATCATAATCTAGTGCATCTCTATCAAATCTCCCCTCAACCTCCTTTGCTCCAAGGCAACAACCCCAGCTTCTCCAACCCAACCTTGTAGCTAAAATCCCTCATAGATAGAAAATAGGTGCAGGAGTAGGCCATTCGGCCCTTCGAGCCTGCACCGCCATTCAATGAGTTCATGGCTGAACATGCAACTTCAGTACCCCATCCCTGGAACCATTCTGGTAAATCTCCTCTGCACTCTCTCGAGAACCTTCACATCCTTCCTAAAGTGTGGTGACCAGAACAGGACACAATATTCTAAATGTGGCCAAACCCGAGCTTTATAAAGATTCAGCATAACTTCCCTGCTTTTATACTCAATACTTCTATCTATGAAGCCCAAGATCTCATATGCTTTGTTAACTACTCTTTCAATATATCCTGCCATCTTCAATGATCTATGCACAAGAATCCCAGGTCACTCAGTCCCTGCACACTCTGTGCCATTAAGTCTATATTGCCTCTCCTTTTCCCTTCTGCCATGTTGCTACTGCTCCTGTTATCTCACGGGCTTCAATTTTGCTAACAATCCCAATATGTGGTACTTTATCATACACCTTTTGAAAGTGCATTTACACATCAACTGCATGTACTCATCCACCCTCTGTTACCTCATCAAAAAACTCAAATGGGCAGCAGGAGCATGGGAACACCATCACCTGTAAGTTTCCCTCCAAGTCACACACCATCCTGACTTGGAAATATATTGCCATTCCTTCATCATCACTGGGTCAAAACTTCCTCCCTAATAACAACTGTGGGAGCACCTTCACCACACGGACTGCAGCGGTTCAAGAAGGCGGCATACCACCACCTTCTCGAGGGCAAATAGGGATGGGCAATAAATGCCGGCCTTGCCAGCAACGCCCACATCCTGGAATTAATTTTTTTTAAATCAAGTAGTCAAACACGATTTGCCCTTTACAAATCCGTGCTGGCTCTCCTTTATTAGTCCATGCTTGTCCAAGTGCCTGTTAATTTTCTCCCGGATTATTGGTTCTAAAAGCTTCTCCACCACCAACGTTAAACTGCCTGGTCTGTAATTGCCAGATTTATCCTTCTCCCCTTTTTTGAACAAGGGTGTAACATTTGCAATCCTCCAGTCCTTTAGCACCACCCTTGTATCTAGGAGGATTGGAAGATTGTGACCAGAACCTCTGCAATTTCTATCCTTACTTCCCTCAGCAACCAAGGATGCATCCCATCCGGACCAGGTGACTTATCCACTTTAAGTACCGCCAGCCTTTCTGGTATCTCCTCTATTTTTATCATCCAGTATCGCAGCAACCTCCTTGTTTACTATAGCTTTAGCAAAGCCCTCTTCCTTGGTAAACACCGATGCAAAGTTGGAGGATGAAATTCCATACACAAATGGAGGAAAAGATTGAGGAAAGGACAGTTGGTGAGCGAAGGTTGAACAGGTTGAGGCAGGAGCTGAATGACATTGGGCACAGTAGGTTAATGGTCCTGGTACTAGCTTACCCGTGACTCCAATCCTATGGCATGTAATTATCCTCAGGGCAATTAATACTGTCATACCCACATCTCATGGCACAGTGCTACTTATACAGAGACTAAAGCCAGATCCCCACCACCATTAGGGCTGCTGATACCAGAGACTGTTAAACATCAGAGCACATGGAATTAGAGGAAACCTATTGACATGGGTAGGGAATTGGCTTGGAGGTAGGAGACAGAGAGTAGGGATAATGGGTATGTACTGCAATTGGCAGGATGTGACTAGTGGTGTCCCCACAGGGATCTGTTCTGAGCTTTTCACTAGTTTTATCAATGACGTAGATGAAGGAACTGAGAGGCGTATATCCATGTTTGCTGACGACACTAAGTCAGGTGGCATAGTAAATAGTGTGGATAGGAGCAGCAAGTTGCAAAGGGACATTGATCGATTCAGTGAGTGGGCAAACCTATGGCAGATGGAGTTCAATGTGGGGAAGTGTGAGGTCACCCACTTTGGATCGAAAAGATAGATCAGAATATTTTCTAAATCTCGGGTAGCATAGTGTTTATTGTTAGGGGACCAGTAATCCAGAGGCCTGGACTAACGATCAAGAGACGTGAGTTCAAATCCCACCATGGCAGCTGGGGAATTTAAATTGTTAATTACATTTTTAAAAATCTGGAATAAAAAGCTCATATCAGTAATGGTGACCATGAAACTACTAGATTGTTGTAAAAATCCATTCGGTTCACTAATGTTCCTTAGGGAAGGAAATCTGCCGTCCTTACCCGGTCGGGCCTAAATGTGACTCCAGACCCATAGCAATGTGGTTGACACTTAACTGACTGAAATGGCCTAGCAAGACACTCAGTTGTATAAGGCGTCTCACCACCACCTTCTAAAGGGCAATTAGGGATGGGCAACAAATGCCAGCCTTGCCAGCGACGCCCACATCCCGGGAACGAATACATTTTAAAAAGCTCAGAACTGTGGAGGAACAAAGAGATTTCGGCGTCCTTGAGCAGAAATCACTAAAAACAGGTAAAAAATTTTAAAAGTCGATTGGAATCTTGGCTTTTATCTCGAGGGGCTGGAATACAAAGGGAAGGAAGTGATGTTTCAGGTGTACCGAGCTCTGGTCAGACTCCATCAGGAGAATTCCGTTCAGTTCTGGGCCCTGCCCCTCAGGAAGGATGCATCGGCCTCGGAGGGGAAGCAGTGCAGATTCACCAATAGACCTAAGTAGCACATATCACAACATCTCATAGTGCCAATGATGCACTTTTGAAGTGCAATCACTGTTGTAATGTAGAAAACACGGCAGCCTATTTACACACAGCAAGCTCCTATAAACAGCAATGTAATAAAGACCAGATAACTTTGTTTTTTAATTGGTGTCAAATTGAGAGATAAATATTGGTCAGGGCATCAGAAATGACTCCCCTGCTCTTCTTCGTAATAGTGACATGGGAACTTTTATGTCCACCTCAGAAGGCAAACAGGTGCTTGGTATAATGTTGAATCTGAAAGATGTCACTTCCGACAGTGCAGCACTCCCTCAGTACTGCCCCTCCAACAGTGCAGTGCTCCCTCAGTACTGGGGGTGGGGCTTAGGCCCAGCGTGTCGAGTGCCGGCAAGGGGACGCATGTCCATTTGTGCGTGCGCGCATGCGCAATGCACATTGAAGTGTGCGCGCATGTGCAATGGGCCAGGAACCTTGGCAATCGGCCATTTAAAGGGAGAGCGTCCTCAGTGCATCAGCAGCATTGGCAGTGGGCCATATTGGAAGGCAAGTTGTTAATATTGATTTTTGGGTGGCTGAGGGAGTGGAAAGGAGTGCTGCATAGGTGCATGCAAGGTGAGAACTGTGTTTTTTCAACACTACCTGCGTGTGAATCCGATACACCAATGACGCAAGAGCATGTGACAAGAACGAAGAACTTCTTGCATGAGGAAGTGGAGAAACTAATCACTGTCATTGAGGACAGATGGCAGGAGCTGGATATCAGTAAGAGTGGTCCCACAAAAGTTCCACACAAACAAATGAGGAGACGCTGGAACCTAGTTGCAGAAGAATTCTCTGCAGGGGTGAATACCACAAGAACTGGAAGCCAGTGTAAAAAGAAATGGCAGGACGTTGGTCAAGTAGTGAGTGCAAGTATTATCTTGAGTTTTAAATGGAATTTCAATTGTTACTGTGATCATCTGTATATGTCCCATCCATCAGCAGCTCACCATGTGGCAAAAATTATATTTTCATCTTTGCAGAAGAAATTGGCCGACAACAAAAGGGAGAGAACTAGAACAGGAGGGGGGCAGCCAAATCTGCACCAACTATCACCACTGGAACAGAGGCTCACTGCCTTGCTGAGTCGCACCTGCAGAAAAAGAATCAGCTCTGCACAAGCTGGGCCCACACGCGAGGGTGAGGGTCAATCATGAAAATGCATCGTCGCCCTTCGAATCAACCTGCTCACTGGCCTGCTACACATGAGACTACTCATTCCACCCATTCTGCCCCCTCCTTTCCTAACCATTTGACTGATCTGTTGCATTTTGCAGAAGAAGATAATCCTGAACACCCTGATCAACAAGATGATCCAGGTACGTCCACTCCAGAACAAGGCGGGTGGGGGAAGGAGGGGTCCATGGATCTGTGTTCACAGGAGAATGCTGATAGTGATATGGATCAGTCCATGGTACAAGGCATCACTTTGCCAGACACCTCCATGAGCTCTGCCATGACATTCCTTGATTTCACACCTTCCGAGGTTGCGGGTCCCAGTGGCAGTGGTGGAATGCAGGTTGGAACACCCAGGGCCCCACCGTCCCACCCTGCGCCTCACACTGGAGGGGTGCCGCTAGGCAGACCCACGGCGAGGGGAAGGAGAAGCCGACCAGTCTCTCCTGAGATTCAGCCTTCATCAGATGTACATGAGATTACGTCATTGGATGAGGAGACCAATGCCCTTACCCGATCACTGGTGGCCACCGTCAGTGCAGTGTATGATGAGGTTGCGACACTGTTGGGAGAAATATCAGCATTGAGATGGCAACTGAGGGTGGGTATGTCAGAGGGAGTGCAAACAATGGCAGAGGCTATGAGGGAGCTAGCTGCTGCAATAAGGGCACACAGGCCTGACAATCAAATGCCACTTCCACACCAGCCTCTGTTGAGACCCAAGCCAGGCCTCAGCACCCCCCCACGAGGAAGTGCACATTTCCCAATATGTGGGAGAGAGATGGGTGCAGCCTTTCTTTGAAGTGCATTGCAAACTTTCCAATAAAAGATATTTTGCATTAAAACTGAATCATGTTCCATTATCACCACACATTTAGGAATTGTTTAAAAAAAAACCCTCACCCCTACAGTCATGTGTGCCTGCCGCCCCTAGCCCTGGCCAGTGTGTTCTGCAGTCAACAAGGCAGGACTGCTCTATTTTTAGCTGATTTATCTTTCATTTATTTTTGATGGGGTGGCTTGACCCATCCACCTCCACGGAGGTGTGTGGGGGGCCTGACCCATCCACCTCCATGGCACGAACCTGGTATTGCAGTACTTCCAGGAACGGTGCAGTGGCTCTAGGCCTTTTGACTAAGAGCATTGGCACAGAGTGATCCTTGATGAGACAAGGTGAGCTCTGGCATTTGCGATTTGACAAAGAATTGGAAAGATTGGCAACGAAAAAAAAAAAAATATTTTTGATGTCGTGAAGATGTTGTGCTGAGGTTGTTTTGATGTGCTGATGTGAAGGTGTTTAGTGCTTTAGAATCCTCTAACTCACCTACCCCCTCCATCTCTGGCTACCCACACAGATTTCTTAAATGTAGGTAAGGTTTTTCTGTGCCAACAAAAGTGGCCACATATACTGGCCTAAGTTAGTTTGGAGTAACTTTCAGCTGGCCAAATTTGCTTCTATGGCCAAAACAGGTGTAAGTCACTGGTCACACCCCCTTTGAGGGAAAAAAAAACCTCAACTAAAAAAACCTAACTGACTTACACTGGAGTAAGTTAAATGGGGAAATTTGTGATTAAGTTACTCCAAAAAAAGATATTGGTTCCCAAAAATAGCAGGGCAACTCCTAGGGCAATTTGAGCCCTATGCCTCTATTTATGAAGCCCAGGATTGCATATATTTTAACTGCTTTCTCAACCTGCCCTGCCACCTTCAATGATTTGTTTACATATACCCCCAGGTCTCTTCATGCACCCCCTTTAGGATTGTGCCCTTTAGTTTATATTGCCTCTCCTTGGTCTTCCTACCCAAATGTATCACTGCACTTTTCTGTGTTAAATTTCATCTGCCACATGCCCGCCCATTCCACCAGCCTGTCTGTCTTGAACTCACTACCCTCCTCACTTCACTTTCAAAGTTTTGTGTTAGCTGCAAATTTTGAAAGTGCCCTGTACACCCACATCCAAGTCATTAATGTATATCAAGAAAAGCAGTGGTCCCAGTACCAACCCCTGGGGAACACCACTGTATACCTTCCTCCAGTCTGAAAAACTGTTCACTACTGTTTCCTGTCACTTAGCCAATTTTGTATCTATGCTGCCACTGTCTTTTATTCCCTGGGCTTCAACTTTGCTGGTAAGCCTATTATGTGGCAATTTATCAAATGCATTTTGCAAGTCCATGCAGGTTGAGGCTGGAGATGAGGGGGAGGGGGTGAGGCCATGGATGGATTTGTAAACAAATGAGAATTTTGAAATCGAGGTGTTGCTTAACCAGGAATCAATGTAGGACAGCGAGCACAGGAATGATGGGCGAGTGGGATTTGGTGTGTTAGGACAGGGGCAGCCAAGTTTTGGATGACCTCAAGCTTACGTAGGTAGAATGTAGGAGGCCAGCCAGGAGAGTGTTGGAATAGTCAAGTCTAGAGGTAAAGGCATGAATGAGGGCTTCAGCAGCAGTTGATCTGAGGCAGGGGCGGAGATGGGCGATGTTAGAGGTGGAAATATATTTTAGTTATGCTGCGGATGTGGTTGGAAGCTCACGAGTCAAATATGACACCAAGGTTGCGAACAGTGTGGTTCAGCTTCAGACAGAAGCTGGAAAGGGATGGAGTCAGTGGCTAGGGAACAGAGCTTGTGGTGGGCACTGCAAACAATGGCCTTGGTGTTCCCAATATTCAATTGGAGAAAATTTCTGCTCATCCAGAGCTAGATGTCAGATAAGCACTCTGACAATTGAGAGACTGTGGAGGGGGTTGAGAGAAAAATGGTAAGGTAGAGCTGGGTGTCATCAGCATACCTGTGGAAACTGACGCTGTGTTTTCAGATGATGTCACCAAGGGGCAACATGTAGATAAGAAATAGGAGGGGCCAAGGATAGATCCTTGGGGACACTAGAGGTAACAATGCAGGGGTGGGAAGAGAAGCTGTTGCAGGTGATTCTCTGGCTATGATTAGATGGAAAATTAAGGGGTGATCTAATGGAGATGTTTATGATTAAAAAGCAGATAGTTTTCCTCTCTACCCTATTTCTTCTGGTATGGTGTGGGGTGGGGAGGGGAGAGTACAGACCAAGGAGGCATAACCTTAAATTACAGCCAGGCCATTCAGGAGTGAAATCTGGAACTCTGCCTCTCCATCACCACCCCATTGTGGCCAGGAGTCAATTGAAAATGTTAAAATGGAGATAGATAGATGTATTAGGCAGGATAACAGAACCAAAGTGTGCAAAGGGAGTGGAGATACAGATCAGTCACAATCTAATTGAACAGGCTCAAGGGTCTGAATAGCCAACCTCCTCCTGTTCCTCAATATGCTGGTGGTATTTTGTAGACATGAGGGTCTCAGCAAGTAGCCATTTCCTAAAGACTTTGGGGGCAATCGCAGAACATTGTTCAAGAAAGAACACAAGTTTTTAATTTGCCACACAAGTGTTTTGTAGTTTATTGATCATAAAGTGCAGATTCCAGCAACTGGCGAATACAACAGTGTGATCTTTGTAAAGAAGTTATTTGGAAATGTCTGTAGCCGTAGAGTTTTATGGTAATGACATTAATCAAAAACTGCAAGGACAGGAGAAAAAGTCATTGTTCTACAGTGAGATCACTTTGTATTTCATCATTGTCGAGCAGAGTTTAGCCCTCAGTGAGGGTAAACATGGATCACTCCGGAAACCATCAGTATAAACACGATCAAAAACACAAGGGCAGACAGAATTGTGGTGGCTAGATTCAGAGATCGGGATGTCGAGCTGTAATGTTGAGCCCCGGAAACATCTCCCACAACTTTAAGATCTCGAGACTGCAAATAAACCAGAGAGAAATGTTGAAAACCACACCTCAACAACTTCAAAGATTCAGCAAGAACATCTCCCACCAGGGATACTCTCACTCCAAAACACCCTCACTGGCTGCAGTGTGTACCATCTACAAGATGCACTGCAGCAACTTGCCAAGGCTTCTTCAGTAGCACCTCCCAAACCCGAGACTTTTACCACCTAGGACAAGGGCAGCAGGCACATGGGAACACCATCACCTCCAAGTTCCCCGCCAAGTCACACCATCTTAACTTGGAAATATATCGGCTTTTCCTTCATGGTCGCTGGGTCAAAATCCTGGAACTCCCTCCCCAACAGCACTGAGAGACCCTTCACCACAGACTGCAGCGGTTCAACACGGTCTCAAGGGCAATTAGGGATGGGCAATAAATGTCAGCCTTGTCAGTGACACCAAGAATGAGTTTAAAAGTTCCACGGGGAATCTCCCAAACATTGGCAGCAGACTGGCGAAACAGAGAGCAAGGTGGTGGATTCCTGCTCTGAAGCCCAGCTGGCCAAGGTGAGGCCACAGTGCTCACTGTTAAATTGAACAGATGGGAATAAACTCTCCAGGGAGGTGAGTAACAGACTCCAGAGTCCCCAAACAGTAACAAAGTGGCCCAGACTTAAAATTCAATCCTGGGGTTCCCTGATGTCCAGCTGTAACTTTGGCAAGAGGTCAGTGAGAAGCAGCCATATCCAGCCATCCTGGCTTGGCAAATCCCTGGAAATTCCAGGTGAAAATCTCAGACCAAGACCAAACAAAAATTGGCAGCAAAACAAAAAGATTGAGATGCTGTTGAGCGCCTGGGGAAGCTACCAAACTCTTGCAACATCTCAAACAACTCATTGTTGCTGGAGTCCACAGGTGGGGGAAACTGGCATCAGGACAGTGCAATTCATTTAAAGGTCATAAGAACTGGCTCAAATGCAAATCAAACCACACCTCCATGAAAAGAAAACCATTAGCAGCTTGTTCATTTAACTATAGCAACAGCAGTTATGATAGTCTAGATTATCCTTTTGTTAACAGAAAAAACTTCTGGACAGAGCTTTCTATTCATTGAATCTTAATTGGCAACACACCAAAAAAAAATAAATAACAGGTTTCAGTTTGACGAGTTAATCAGTAACAGTCGAGAGCCAAGCAACATCAACAGTACAAAGGAGATCGAAAGAAAAGGGAATAAGCAGGGCAAAGAGTGTCTGAGACAAGATTAGCAGCTAACAAAAGGAAACCCAAATGTCTTCTATAAATATCATAATCATCAGCAGTCCCTCAAAGCAAGGATGACATGCTTCCACATCAAAAAGTTCAGATGTTTCAATGAAGGACCTAATATTCCAGATCTCAAACTAAATCTTGAAGGTGGTAGATGCCTGTTGCACACCAGCCACCACATGGGCTTGACAGAGCTAGGTCTTGGTCCAGTGGCAAGGATTAACCAAGGTGACTGGAGACTAGTGTGGGCTGGCCCGTGCTGCCCCTGGGCCCCGCTCACATTCCTCTGCAATCTCCAGCTGCTCCTTTGCCCAGAGCTCGCTGCTCCTGCCCATGTTCCAATCACCAACCTGGATCTTGGTGACATCCCTCTTCACTGCCATTGAGAGAGGTGTTTCAAAATCATGAGTAAAGAGTGTAAACAAGGAGTGATGCTTTCCAATGGCAGAAAAGTCAGTAACCAGAGAGCACAGATTTAAGGTGATTGGCAAAACCAGAGGCAACAGGACAAAAGCTCTTCAAATAAGAGAATTGGATAAACACTTGAAGGGAAAATACATTATAGCTATGGGGAAAGAACACAGGAATGGGATTAATTGAATGATGGGCAAAGTGGCCTCCTACTATGCTTTTAAAATAAAAATTCCTTCCTGGGATGTGGGCATCGTTGACAAGGCCAGCATTTATTGACCATCCCCAATTGCCCTGGAGAAGGTCGTGAGCCACCTTGAACCACTGCAGTCCGTGTGGTGAAGATGCTTAGTGTTGTTAGGGAGGGAGTTCCAGGATTTTGACCCAGCGATGAGAAGGAATGGCGATATATTGCCAAGTCAGGATGGTGTGTGACTTAGAGGGGAACATGGTGGTGTTCCCATGCATCTGCTGCCCTTGTCCTTCTAGGTGGTAGAGGTTGCAGATTTGGGAGGTGCTGCTGAAGAAGCCTTGGGGAGTTGTTGCAGTGCATCTTATAGATGGTACACACTGCAGCCATGATGCACCAGTGGTGGAGGAAGTGAATGTTTAAGGTGGTGGATGGAGCACCAATCAAGCAGGCAGTTTTGTCCTGGATGGTGTCAAACTTCATGTTGGAGCTGCATTCATCCAGGCAAGTGTAGAGTATGCCATCACATTCCTGACTTATGCCTTGTAGATGGTGGAAAGGCTTTGGGGAGTCAGGAGGAGAGACACTTTCTGCAGAATACCCAGCCTCTGACCTGCTCTTGTTGCCACAGTATTCATGTGGCTAGTCCAGTTAAGTTTCTGGCCAAGGATGTGATGGTGGGGGATTCAGTGATGGCAATGCTGTTCAATATCAAGCAGAGGTGATTAGACTCACTTGTTAGAGATGGTCATTGCCTGGCACTTGTGGCATGGATGTTTCTCGCCACCCATCAGTCTAAGTCTGAATGTTGTCCAGGTCTTGCTTCATGCAGACATGGACTGCTCCATTATCTGAGGAGTGTGAATGGCACTGAACACTGCAATCAAACATCCCCACTTCTGACCTTACAAATGGAAGGAAGGTCATTGATGCAGCTGAAGATGGTTGGGCCGAGGACACTGCCTTAGGGAACTCTTGCAGCGATGTTCTGGACTGGGATGATTGACCAAACAACCACAACCATCTTCATTTGTGCTAGATATGACAGCCAGTGGAGTTTCCGATTCCCAGTGACTTCAGTTTTGCTTGGGCACCTTGATGTCGAGGGCAGTCACTCACCTCACCTCTGGAATCCAGCTCGCTTGTCCATTTTTGGACCAAGGCTGCAATGAGATCTGGAATGGAGTGATCCTGGCAGGACCTAAACTGAGCATCAGTGAGCAGGTTATTGATGAGTAAGTGCCATTTGATAGCACTGCTGACAACACCTTCCATCACTTTGCTGATGATTGAGAGTAGACTAATGGAGTGGTAGTTGGCCAGATTGGATTTGTCCTGCTTTGTGGACAGGACATACCTGGGCAATTTTCCACATTATCAGGTAGATGCCAGTGTTGTAGCTGTACTGGAACAGCTTGGCTAGAGGCGCGGCTAGTTCTGGAGTAGGTCTTCAGCACGACAGCCAGGATGTTGTCAGGGCCCATAGCCTATGCTGTATCCAGTGCGCTTAGCTATCCCTTGATATCACATGGAGAGAATTGAATTGGCTGAAGACTGGCTTCTGTGATGGTGGGACATCAGGATGAGGCCAATATGGATCATCCACTCAGCATTTCTGGCTGTAGATGGCTGCAAATGCTTCAGCCTTGTCTTTTGCACTCATGTGCTGGCCACCGCCATCATTGAGGATGGGGATATTCATGGAGCCTCCTCCTCTTGTTAGTTACTTAATTGTCCACCACCATTCACAACTGGATGTGGCAGGACTGCAGAGCTTTAATCTGATCTGTTGATGGCAAGATTGCTTAGCTCTGTTTATAGCATGCTGCTTCTGCTGTTTAGCATGAATGTTGCAACTTCCCCAAGCTGGTACCTCATTTTTAGGTACACCTGGTGCTGCTCCTGGCATGCTCTTCTACACTCTTAATTGAACCAGGGTTGGTCCCCTGGCTTGTTGGTGATGGTAGAGTGAGGGATATGCCAGGCCATGAGGTTACAGATTGTGATTTAATACAATTTTGTTGCTGATGGCCCACAGTGCCTCATGGATACTCAGTTTTGAACTGATAGATCTGTTCTGAATCTATCCCATTTAGCACGGTGGTAGTGCCACACAACATGATGGAGGGTGTCCTCAGTGTAAAGACAGGACTTTGTCTCCACAAGGACTGTGCGGTCACTGCTACCAATGCAGTCATGGTCAGATGCATCTGCAACAGATAGATTGGCGAGGACAAGGTCACGTAGTTTGTTCCCTCAATTTGGTTCTCACCACCTGCTGCAGGCCCAGTCTGGCAGCTATGTCTGAAAGGGCCTGGCTAGCTGTGGTGCTCAACATTGAAATCCCCCACCCAGAGTACATTCTGTGCCCTGTGCTTCTTCCAAGTGGTGTTCAACATGGAGGAGTACTGATTCATCAGCTGAGGGAGGGCAGTAGGTGGTAATCAACAGTAGGTTTCCTTGCCCATGTTTGACCTGAAGCCATGAGACTTCATGGTGTGCAGAATCAAGATATGCTCATTATGCAACAAGTTGGTTAAACAAGACTTTGCTCAAGGGCAGTGATCGATTAGTGTCATTATGTCATTATTTGGGCAATAGGAAAACTGGAGGTTGGACCAGACACTAAACTATCTATGCTGCATCTTCACTTTATGGGGACACATTTACTGCCATGCTATCACTTAAAAATTCATTCACATGATGTGGGAATCACTGGCAAGGCCAGCATTTATTGCCCATCCCTAATCGCTGAAGGTGGTGGGAGTCACCTTGAACCACTGCAGTCCTTGCGGTGAAGATACTCCCACAGTGCTGTTAGGGAGGGAGTTGCAGGATTTTGACCCAGCGACAAACTAGGTGGTAAATGTCACAGGTTTGGGAGGTACTGCCAAAGAAGCCTTGGCGAGTTGCTGCAGTACATCTTGTAGATGGTATATGCTGCAGCCACAGTGCACCAGTAGTGGAGGGAGTGAATGGTTAAGGTGGTGGATGGGGTGCCAATCAAGCAGGCCATTTTGTCCTGGATGGTGTCAAGCTTCTTGTTGGGGCTGCACTCATCCAGGCAAGTGGAGTGTATTTGATTACATTCCTGACTTGTGCTTTGTAGATAGTGGAACGGCTTTGGAGAAATCACATGCATCACTCGCCACAGAATACCCAGCTTTTTGACCTGCTTGTGGTGCCACAGTAATTGTGGCTGGTCCAGTTATGTTTCTGGTTAATGGTGATCCCAAGGATGTTGATTGTGGGGGATTTCACAATGATAATGCCATTGACTCAAGGGGAGCTGGTTACTGAATCATAGAAATTTACAGCATGGAAGGAGGTCATTTCAGCCCATTGGGTTCATGCCAGCTGACAAAGCTATCCAGCCTAATCCCACTTTCCAGCTCTTGGTCCGTAGCCCTGTAGGTTAAGACACATCCAGGTTCTTTTTAAAAATGTGGCAAGAGTTCTGCCTCTACCACCCTTTCAGGCAGTGAGTTCCAGACTCCCTCTACCCACTGGGTGCCAAAATTTCCCCTCAAACCCTCTAATCTCTCCCCACTTTAAAATCAATGCCCCCTGGTTATTGACTCCACTGCTAAGGGAAATAGGTCCTTTGTATCCACTCTATTTTGGCCCCTTAAATTTTATACACCTCAATTAGGTCTTCCATTGTGGAACCAACCAGGGAGCAGACTATTTTAGATTTGGTAATGTGTAACGAGTCTGGCTTAATTAATGATCTTGTAGTGAAGAATCCTCTTGGGAAGAGTGATCATAGCATGGTAGAATTTCAAATTCAGTTTGAGAGAGAAAGCTCACTCAAATTAGTGTCCTGAACTTAAATAAAAGGTAATCAAAGGTATGAAGGCAGAGTTGGTCAAGGTGGACTGGGAAAATATATTAAAGGGCAAGACTGTAGAAAAGCAGTGGTAAACATTTAAGGAGATATTTCACAACTCAGTTTTATGTCAGTGAGAAAAAAAGAATGCTGAGAAAAACAAACAATCATCCCTGGCTAACGAAGTAAAGGATGGTATCAAATTCAAAATAAAGGCATACAATGTTGGGAAGGACAGTGGAGGGCCAGAGGATTGAGATTTTTAGAAACCAGCAAAGGACCACAAAAAACCAACAGAAGATAGCATATTAGAGTAAACTAGCAAGAAATATAAAAAATGGATAGCAAGGGCTTCTACAGATATATAAAAAAGGGAGTAGCTAAAGTAAACATTAGTCCCTTAGAGAATGAAACTGGAGAATTAATAATGGGAAACAGCAGAGATTTTGAACAAAGATCTTGTATCGTCTTCACGGTAGAGGACACTAAAAACATCCCAGTAATTGATAGTTATGGGGGAGGGGGAACTTAAAACAATCCATCACTAGATAAAGTACCAGGCAAACTAATGGGAGAAAGGTGAACAATTCCCTGGACTGGATGGCTTGCATCCTCAGGTCTTGAGAAGTGGCTGCAGAGATAGTGAATGCTTTGGTTGTAATCTACCAAAATTCTATGAATTCTGGAGAGGTCCCAGCAGACTTAAACTGCAAATGTAATGCCCCTATAAGAAAGGAGGGAGACAGAAAGCAGGAAACTACAGACCAGTTAGCCTAACATCTGTCATTGGGAAAATGCTAGAGTTCATTATTAAGTAGTAGCAGGACATAGAAAATCATAATTCAGTCAAGCAGAGTCAGCATGGTTTTATGAAAGGGAAATCATGTTTGACAAATTTTCTGAAGTTCTTTGAGGATGTAACGAGCAGGATGGATAAGAAAACCATTGGATGTGGTAATTGGATTTCCAGAAGGCATTCAATAAGGTGCCACATAAAAGGTTACTGCACAAGATAAGAGCTCACAGGGTTGGGGGTAATATTAGCATGGATAAAAGATTGGTTAACTAACAGTTAACAGAAAACAGAGTTTGGAAAAATGGGTAATTTACAGGTTGGCAAACTGACTAGTGGGGTGCCACAGGGATAAGTGCTGGGGCCTCAAATATTTACACTTTATATCAATGACTTGGATGAAGGGACCAAGTGTAATGTAGCCAAATTTGCTAATGATACAAAGATGGGTGGCAAAGCAAGTTGTGAGGAGAACACAGAATCTACAAAAGGACACAGGCTAAGAGAGTGGGCAAAAATTTGGCAGGAGTAGAATGTGGGAAAATGTGAGATTATCCACTTTGTAGGAAAAATAAAAAAGCAAATTTAAATTGGGAGCAATTACAAAATGCTGTAGTAGAGGGATCTGGGGCTTCTTGTACATGAAATGTAAAACGTTAGTACACAGGTACAGCAAGTAAGGCAAATGGAATGTTGGCCTTTTATTGCAAGGGGGCTAAGTATAAGTGTAGGGAAGTCCTGCTCCAAATGTACAGGGCACTGGTAAGACCACACCTGGAGTACTGCATACAAATTTGATCTTATTTAAAGAAAGGATATACTTGCATTTGAGGCAGTTCAGAGAAGATTCATGAGGTCAGAGATGAAGGGGTTGTCATAAGAAAGGTTGAGCCTATACATTGGAGTTTAAAAGAATGTGATCTTATTGAAACAAGATTCTGAGGAGGCTTGACAGGGTAGATGCAGAGAGGATGTTTCCCCTTATAGGGGAATCTAGAACTAGGGAACATAGTTTAAGAATAAAGGGTTGCCCATTTAAAAACAGAAATTATGAATTTCCACTGAGGGTCATGAATCTTTGGAATTCTCTGCCCCAGAGCTGTGGAGGCCATGTCATTGAATATATTTAAAGGTGGAGATACAGATTTTTGTATGATAAAGGAGTCAAGGGTTGTATGATAAGGGAACAGGTGGGGAAGTAGAGCAGAGTCCATCAGATCAGCCATGATTCTATTGAATGGCCTAGTCCTGTTCCTCTTGCTGGTGTTGTGCCCTCTGTTCCAAAGCAAACAAACCCAGCCTACCCAATCATTCCTCATAGCTAAAATTCTCCAGTCTAGAAAACTTCCTTGTAAATCTCTTCTGTATCCTCTCGTGCAATCACATATTTCCTGTCAAGTGGTGGTCAGAACTGCACACGGTACTCTAGTTGTAGCCTAACCAATGCTTTACATAGTTCAAGCATAAAGCCCCCCCCCCCCCCACTTGTATTCTATGCCTCAGGTAATAAAGGCAAGTATTCTGTATGACTTAACTACCTTCTCTACCTGGCCTGCTACCTTCAGGGATCTGTGGACATGCACTCCAATATCCCTGCACACTTCAGTGTCCTACCATTTAATGTGTATTCCCTTGCCTTGTTAGCCCTCCAAATGCATTACCTCACTTCTCCAGATTGAATTCCATTTGCCACTGTTCTGCCCACCTGACTAGTTCATTGATATCTTTCTGCTGTCCACAGCTTTCAACCACACAGCTGATTTTAGTATCATCTGCAAACTTCTTAATCATACCTCCTACATTTAAAAAAGTCTAAATGATTGCTTTGTGGAATATCAAGGGACTCAGTATTGAACCCCGATGAATCCTATTGGAAACATCCTTCCAGTTGCAAAAACACCCATCAGCTAATATTACCCTTTGCTTCCTGCCGGAGCCAATTTTGGATCCAACTTGCCACTTTGCCCTGGATCCCATGGGCTTTTACTTTCATGACCAGTTTGCCATGTGGGACCATATCAAAAGCCTTGCTAAAATCCATATACACTACAAACACTACCCTCATCAACCCTCCTTGTTGCTTCTTTAAAAAATTCAATCAAGTCAGATATGACCTTGCCTTAACAAATCCATGCTGACTGTCCTTGATTGATCAATGTTTTTTAAAAAAAAAATAAGATTTATCCAGTCCCTCAGAATTTTTCTAATAATTTTCCCACCACTGCAGTTAGGCTTATTGGCCTGTCTCCTTCTTAAACAAAGGGAGAATGTTAGCAGTCCTCCAATTCTCCAGCACCACAGCTGTAGCGAGAGGACTGGAAAATGATGGAGCCTCTGCAATTGCTTCTTTTGCTTCTCTTAACAGCCTGGGATACATTTCATCCAGGCCTGTGGATTTATCCACTTCCAAAGATGCTAAACCCCTTAATACTTCCTCTATTTATTTCATCTAATAGTTCACTCCTCCCTCATTGCAATGTCTGCATTGCCTCATTTGTGAAAATAGATGTAAAGTATTCATTCAGAATCATACCCATATCTTCCACTTCCACACAGATTGACCTCATGGTCTAATAGGCACCACTTAATTATCCTTTTGCTCTTAATTTATAAAACAACTTTGGGTTTTCCTTCATTTTTCTTGACATTTTTCTCATGCTCTTTGCTTTCCTAATTTCACCCCTGCACTTTCTATACTCCAAGTTTTTGCAGTATTGAGCCCCCAGTATCTGCATATACCTCCCTTTAAAAAAAAAATCCTACTTTCTATGTCCCTTGACATCCAGGGGGCTCTAGATTTGTTAGCCCCACCCTTTTTCTTTAGGGAACATACTTGCTCTGAACCCTGTGGATCTCCTTGAATGCATCCCATTGTTCAGACACAGATTTACATTCAAGTAAATGTTTTTGGTCTGCTATGGCTAAATCACACCTCAGCTTAAAATTAGCTTTTCAATTGCAAACTTTTATTGCTGGTCTATCTTTAGCCTTTATTACATTCCTACATTACAAGTGACTACATGCCAAAAAGTACTTCATTGGCTGTAAAGCACTTTGACACATCTGGTGGTCATGAGAGGAGCTACATAAATCCAAGTCTTTCTTTTTCCCTATAACTACTCTAAATCTAACTGAATGATCACTAGCACCAAAATACTCTCCCACCAATACCCCTTCCTAGCTTCTTTCCCTAAAATCAAGTCCAGAACCACCAAAAAAGGTTTCCTGAATGCAATAAGATTTCTGCACCCTCCATACCTTCACTAATTTTATCCCAGTTAATATTGCGTGATGCAAATGTTGCTTGCTACTTATCAGCCCAAGCCTGAATGTTGTCCATGTCTTTGTGTGCAGGCATGGACTGCTTCATTGTGAGGAGTTTTCAAATGGAACTGAACACTGCAATCAGCAAACATCCCCCACTTCTGACCTTATGATGGAGCAACTGAAGATGGTTCAGTCTAGAACACTACCCTGAGGAACCCCTGCAGCGATGTCCTGAGGCAGAGCGGATTGGATTCAAACAATCACCTTTCTCTCCAACATTGTGCTGCGTTCTTTCCCCTCCCCCCCCCCCCCCCTCCCCCTCCCATATATTGCCTTCAATTTTACTAGGGCTCCTTGATGCCACTCAGTCAAATGTTGCCTTGATGTCAAGGGCAGTCACTCAGCTCTTTTGTAATAAGGTCTGGAGTCAAGTAGTCCTGGCAGAACCCAAACTGAGCATTGGTGAGCAGGTTATTGGTGAGTGCCACTTGATAGCAGTCAATGATAATCATCAGCAAAGTGATGGAAGGCAAGTGTAGACTGATGGGGTGATAATTGGCCAGATTGGATTTGTCCTGCTTCTTGCAGCCAGGACATACTTGGGCAGTTTCCCACATTGTCAGGTAGATGCCAGTGTTGTAGCTGTACTGGAACAGCTTGGCTAGAGGCACAGCTAGTTCTGGTGCACAAGTCTTCAGCATACAGCTGGGAAGTTGTCAGGGCCCAGTCATTGCTGTATCCCGTGTACTCAACCATTTTATATCACATGGAGTGAATCGAATTGACTGAAGACTGGCTTCTGTGATGGTGGGATCTCAGGATGAGGCCGAGATGGTTCACCCACTCGGTACTTCTGGCTGAAGATGGTTGCAAACACTTCAGACTGGACAATGCACCCAGAATAGTTACAGCACAGAAGACAGCCATTTAGCTGGTCAAGCCCTGCAAATTTCTCTGGTACTTATCAAACTCCCTTTTGAAAGCTGTGATAGGGTGTTGGAGGCAGACTCAGGCAGTGCATGCCAGATCCTAACCACTTGGTATAAAAAGGTTCTCCACGTCACCTTTTGTTCTTCTGCCAATCACCTTAAATCTGTATCCTCGACTCCACCAATGGGAACAGTTTCTATCTACTCTGTCCAGACCCCTCATGATTTTCAACACCTCCATCAGTCTCCAAATAAGGGGCCACCCATTTAAAACTAATGAGGAGGAATTTCTTCTGAGGGTTGTAAATCCAGGGATTCACTGCCCCAGAGAGCTGTGGAGGGTGGTTCATTGAATATATTTAAGATGAGATATTTTTGAGCAATAAGGGAACAAAGGGTTATGGGGAGTGGGCAGGGAAGTGGAGCTGAGTCCATGATTGGATCAGCCATGATATTAAATGGCAGAGCAGGCTCAAGGGGCCAGGTGGCCTGTTCATACGAGCTTATGTTTCCTCAAACTTCTCTGCTCCAAGGAAAACCCCAGCTTCTCCACATAACTGAAGTCCCTCATCCCTGGAATCATTGTAAATCATTTCTGCACCCTCAAGTGTGGTGCCCAGAATTGGACAATACTCCAGTTGAGGCCAAACCAGTGTTTTATACAGGTTCATTAATTTCCACACTTTTGTACTGTATACATGAAGCCCATGACCAAAATTGAGGGGCCTGGATATAGTAGATAGCAAGAGCCCATTCCATTGGCAGAGGGGTCAATTACAAGGGGGCAGTTTTGAGGTGGAAGGTTCAGAGGGGATTCTTTGTGCAGAGGGTTGTGGAGGTCTGGAACTCACTGCCCAGAAGGGTGGTGGATGCAGAAACCCTCACCACATTTAAAAAAAGGTGCTTGGATGGGCACGTGAAGTGTCGTAACCTGCAGGGTTACAGACCGAGAGCTGGTAAGTGGGATTAGACTGGATAACGTTGTCTGGCACAGATACAATGGTAAGTACTGCAGGGAATCGAATTTGGCCAGACTGATCTCTTGGATGAGTTTCGATTGGTTGGATCGGTCGGAGGGGAATTTTACCAGACTCCCCTCCCCTCCAAATTGGCTTGGGTTTTTGCCTCTCCCAGGAGATCACATAGCTCCAGTTGGAGTGGAATGTAGGATGTTGCTGTTGTGTGGGACAGACTGGTTAGGCCAGATGCTCTTTACCTTTCCACCATTGTTCATAGGTTGATATGTAACCTTCAGGGCTTCTGACCAAGGGCTGTGCGGCTCCTTGTCAGCCAGTGCAGACATGGGCCAAATTGGCCTCCTTCCACACTAAATTTCTATGTTCTGTATGCTTTTTTAAACTGCTTTTTCAATCTGGCTCATCACCTTCAACAATTTGTGCACATATACTCCCAAGTGTCTGTTAATGCACCCCGTACTTTATACTGCCACCTCATTCGTTCAACCAAAATGTGTCACTTTGCAATTTTCTGCATTAAATATGTCATCTGCCACATGTCCACCCATTCAATCAGCTTGTCTCGGTCTTCCTGAAGTCTATCACTAGCCTCCTCACCTGTTCACCATACTTCTAAGTTTTGCCTACCGACCCCTGGGGATCACCACAGTCCAGAAAACAACCGTTCACCATTTCTCTATTTCCTGTCACTAAAAAGATAGCCATCCATGGCTAATGAAGAAATAAAGGACAGTATCCAATTAAAAACAAAGGGCATACAAAGTGGCCAAAACTAGTTTCTGGTGGGGGGGGGGGATATAATGGGACTAAAGGCAGATAAATCCCCTGGACCTGATGGCTTGCATCCTAGGGTCTTAAGTAGCAGCTTGGAAAGTGGATGCATTGGTTGTAATTTACCAAATTTCCCTGGATTTTGGGAGGTCCCAGCAGATTGGAAAACTGCAAATGTAATGTCCCTATTTAAAAAAGAGGAAGCAGAGAAAGAGCAGGAAGCTATCGACCAGTTAGCCTAACATCTGTGGTTGGGAAAATGTTGAAGTCCATTAAAGAAGCAGTACCAGGACATTTGGAAAAGCATAATTCGATCAAGCAGTCAGCATGGATTTATGAAGGGGAAGTCAATTCTTTGAGGATGTAACAAACAGGGTGGATAAAGGGGAACCAGTGGATGTGTTGTATTTGGACTGCCAGAAGGCACTTGACAAGATGCCACATAAAAGGTTACTGCACAAGATAAAAGTTCACAGGGTTGGGGGCAATATATTAGCAATGATAGCGAATTAACTAACCAACAAATCAGTTGGGATAAACGGTTCATTCTCGGTTTGGCAATCAATAACTAGTGGGGTGCTGCAGGGATCAGTGCTGGGATCCCAACTATTTACAATCTATTAACTTGGAAGGACAGACAGAGTGTAATGTAGCCAAATTTGCTGACTATAAAGCTGGGAGGAAAAGCTATGCGAGAGGAGGACATAAATTCTGCAAAAGGACATACAGGCTAAGTTAGTGTGCAAACATTTGGCAGATGGAGTATAATGTTGAAAAGAGAGGTCACACACTTTAGCAGAAAAAAAATAAAATCAAAGAGCAAGTTATTATTTAAATGGAGAATTGCAAAATGCTGCAGTAGAGCAGGATCTGGGGTTACTGGTGCATGAAACAAAAAGGTTAGTATGCAGGTACAGCAAGTGATTAGAAAGGCCAATGGAATCTGGCCTTTACTGCAAAAGGGACAGAGTATAAAAACAGGAACGTATTGCTAGTTACACAGGGGCTTGGTGAGGCCACACCTGGAATATTGTATTAAGAAAGGGTATACTTGCTTTGGAGACAGTTCAGAGAAGGTTCACTAGGTTGATTCTGGAGATGAGGGAGTTGACTCATGAGGAAAGGTTGAGTAGGTTGGGCCTCTACGCATTGAAATGAAGAATGAGGTGATCTTAGCAAAACATACAAGATTGAGGGGGCTTGACAAGGTGGATGCAGAGAGGATGTTTCCACTGATGGTGACTAGAACTAGGGGGCATAATCTTAGAATAAGGGGCCACCCATTTAAAACAGACAAGGAGAAATGTCCTGAGGGTTGTAAATCTATGGAACTCACTGCCTCAGCTGTGGAAGCTGGGACATTGTATTAAATTTGAGAGAGACAGTTTCTCAACCGATAAGGGAATAAGGAGTTATGGGAAGCAGGCAGGGAAGTGGTCAGATGGAGATGTTTTTATTGTAACACTCCAACTTTTAAACAATTTGCTGGTGCTCAGTAGCTGTTTTCACCCCCAGAAACTTTGAATCCTTCTCCAATCATTGTGCCAAAACACAACAACAATCTCCCACTGAACTAAGGGGGTAGGTGTAAGGGTGTAAGGATAAACCCAGCAATTACAGGCCATCGGTTTAACCTCAGTAGTGGGGGGAAGCTTTTTGGAAAGTCACTTGGGCAAGTGTGGATTAATTAAGGAAAGCCAGCACAGATTTGTTAAAGGCAAATCGTGTTTAACCAACTTGATCAAATTTTTTGATGAGGTAAGAGGGTTGATGTGGTGTACATGGGTTTCCAAAAGGCATTTGACAAAGTGCCATGTAATAAATTAGCCAGTAAAGTTGAAGCCCATGGAACAAAAGGGACATTGGCAGCCTGGATACAAAATTGGGTAAGAACAGAGCAGAAGCAGGCCATATGGCCCCTTGAGCCTGCGCTGTCATTTAATACGATCATGGCTGATCTGATCATGGCCTCAAGTCCAGTTTCCCTGCCCACTCCCCATAACCCCTTATTGGTTAAGAAACTGTTAAATTTATTCAATGTCCCAGCTTCCACAGCACAGGCAGTGAATTCCACAGATTTACAACCCTCAAGAAATGTCTTTTTTTTTTTAAATGGGCAGCCCCTTATTCTAAGATTATGCCCCCTAGTTCTAGTATCCCCCATCATTGGAAACATCCTCTCTGCAGCCATCTTGTCAAGCCCCCTCAATTTTATATGTTTTGATAAGATCATCTCATTCTTAAACATAGAAAATAGGTGCAGGAGTAGGCCATTCGGCCCTTCGAGCCTGCACCATCATTCAATATCATGGCTGATCAGACAACTTCAGTACCCCATTTCTGCTTTCTCTCCATACTCCTTGATCCCTTTAGCCACAAGGGCCCCATCTAACTCCCTTTTGAATATATCGAACAAACTGGCCTCAACAACTGTGGTGGAGAATTCCACAGGTTCACAATTCTGAGTGAAGACATTTCTCCTCATCTTGGTCCTAAATGGCTGACCCCTTATCCTTAGACTGTGACCCCCAATTCTGGACTTTCCCAAAATCAGGAACATTCTTCCTGCATCTAACCTGTCCAGTCCCGTCAGAATTTTATATGTTTCTCCTCATTCTAAATTTCAGTGAATACAAGCCTAGTCGATCCAGTCTTTTCATGTGTCAGTCTGGTGAACCTTCACTGCACTCCCTCAATAGCAAGAAGGTCCTTCCTCAAATTGAGACCAAAACTGTACACAATATTCAAGATGTGGCCTCAACAAGGCCCTGTACAACTGCAATAAGACTGCCCTGCTCCTAGACTCAAATCCTCTTGCTATGAAGGCCAATATGCCATTTGCCGCCTTCACCGCCTGTGCACCTGCATGCTAACTTTCAATGACTGATGTACCATGACACCCAGGTCTCATTGCACCTCCTTTTCCTAATCTGTCACCATTCAGATAATATTCTGCCTTCCTGTTTTTGCCAAAGTGGATAACCTCATTTACATTATACTGCATCTGCCACACACTTGCCCACTCACCTAACCTGTCCAAGTCACTGTAGTCTTAGCATCCTCCTCACAGCTCAGTGTCATCTGCAAACTTGGATATTCATTCAATTCCTTCATCTAAAACCATTAATGTATATTGTAAATAGCTGGGGTCCCAGCACTGAACACTGCGGTACCCCACCACTCACTGCCTGCCATTCTGAAAGAGACCAGTTTAGTCCTAGACTTGGCTTCCTGTCTGCCAACCAGTTCCCTATCCATGTCAATACATTACCCCAAATAGCATGTGCTTTATGGCCAAAAGGGATCAAGGGTTATGGAGAGAAAGCAGGAAAGTGGTACTGAGGTTGAATGATCAGCCATGACTTAAGTGAATGGCAGTGCAGGCTCGAATGGCCTGCTCCTGCACCTAACCTATGTTTCTATGTTTAATTTTGCACACCAATCTCATGTGGGACCGTGTCAAAAGACTTTTGAAAGTCCAAATACACCACATCCTCTGGTTCTCCCTTGTCCACTCTGCTAGTTACATCCTCAAAAATTTCCAGAAGATTTGTTAAGCATGATTTCCCCTTCATAAATCCATGCTGACTTGGACCGATCTGGTCACTGGTTTACAAATGCGCTGCTATTACATCTTTAATGGATTCCAACATTTTCCCCACTACCGATGCCGGTCTATAATTACATTTTCTCTCCCTCCTTTTTAAAAAAAAAAAAGTGGGGTTACATTCACTACCCTCCAATCCATAGCAACTGATAGAGTCTGTAGAATGTTGGACAATGACCACCAATGCATCCATTATTTCTAGGGCCACTTCCTTAAGTACTCTGGAATGCAGACTATCAGACCCTGAGGATTTATCGGCCTTCAATCCCTTCAGTTCCTCCTTGCTAGACCTTTGGTCCCCTAGTATTTCCAGAAGGTTGTTATGTGTCTTTAGGTGAAGACAGAACCAAAGTATTTGTTCAATTGGTCTGCCATTTCTTTGTTCCGCATTATAAATTCAACTGGTTCGGACTGCAAGGGACATAAGTTTGTCTTCACTAATCTTTTTCTCTTCACATATCTAGAAGCTTTTGCAGTCAGTTTTTATGTTCCCAGCAAGCTTCCTCACTTTTTTCCCCCCTCTCATTAAAACCCTTTGTCCTCCTCTGCTGAATTCTAAATTTCAGCCAGTACTCAGGTTTGCTGCTTTTTCTGGCCGATTTATATACCTCTTCCTTGGTATTAACACTATCCCCAATTTCCCTTGTTAGCCACAGTTGAGCAACCTTCCCCATTTTATTTTTACTCTAGACAGGGATGTACAATTTTTGAAGTTCATCCATGTGACCTTTAAATGTTTACCATTGCCTATCCACCGTCAACCCTTCAAGTATTATTCGCCAGTCTATCCTAGACAATTCACGTCTCATATCAAGGAAGTTACCTTCCTTTAAGTTCAGGACCCTAGTTGCTGAATTAACTGTCAAGCTCCATCTTAAAATAAAGAATTCTACCATATTATGGGCCTCACAAGATTGCCAATTAATCCTCATTACACAACACCCAGTTTAGGATGGCCAGCTCTCTAGTTGGTTCCGACATGATTAGAAAAGCATCCCTTACACACTCCAGGAAATCCTCCTCCACTGTATTGCTATCAGTTTGATTAGCCCAATCTATATGTAGATTAAAGTCACCCACAATAACTGCTGTACCTTTATTGCATTGCTCAATTTCCTGTTTGGTGCCATCCCCAACCTGTACACAACTCCCACTGGTGTCCTGCAGCTCTACCCACAGACTCCACATCATCCAAGCTAATGTCCTTCCTTACTTACTATTGTTTTAATCTCCTCTTACCAGCAATACTACCCCACCTCTTTCTTTTGTCTATCCTTCCTGAATATTGAATACCCCTGGATGTTGAGTTCCCAGGCTTGCTCACCCTGGAGCCATGTCTCTGTAATCCCAATTACATCATATCCATTAACAGCTATCTGTGCAGTTAATTCATCCACCTTATTATGAATGCTCCTTGCATTGAGCCTTCAAGCTTGTTTTTTTTTTAAAAACAAACTGTCCTTTTAGAATTATATTGTATGGTGGCCCTTTGATTTTTGCCTTAGGTTTCTCTGCCCTCCACTTTTCCTTTTCTCCTTTCTACCTTTTGCTTCTGCCCCCATTTTACTTCCCTCAGTCTCAGATTCCCATCCCCCTGCCATATTTGTTTAAACCCTACCAAACAGCACTAGCAAACACTCTCCCTAGATGATCAGTTCCAGTCCTGCCCAGGTGCAGACCATCTGGTTTGTACTAGTCCCACCTCCCCCAGAACCGGTTCCAATGTCCCAGGAATTTGAATCCCTCCCTCTTGCACCACTCCTCAAGCCATGTATTCATCTTCACTATCCTGCTATTTCTACTGACTAGCACATGGCACTGGTAGCAATCCTGAGATTACTATCTTAAAAAAAGGTCCTACTTTTTAAATTTAGCTCCTAGCTCCCTAAATTCAGCTTGTAGGACCTCATCCTGTCTTTTTAACCTATATGCACAACAGCTGGCTGTTCACCCTCCCCCTACAGAATGCCCTGCAGCTGCTCAGACATCCTTGACCCTTGCACCAGGGAGGCAACATTCCATCCTGGAGTCTCGATTGCGGCTGTAGAAATGCCCATCTATTCCCCTTGCACTAGAATCCCCTACCACTATAGCTCTCCCTCTTTCCTGCCCCCCTGTTCTCCAGAGTACTCAACCTTTCCTCATCAGTCAACCCCCTCATCTCTGGAATCAACCTAGTGAACCTTCTCTGTACTGCCTTCAAAGCAAGTATATCCTTTCTTAAATATGGAAACCAAAATTGTATACAGTATTCTAGGTGTGGCCTTACCAATACCCTGTATAACTGTAGCAAGACTTCCCTGCTTTTATACTCCACCCACCATTGCAATAAAGGCCAAAATGCCATTGGCCTTGGTCACTTGCTGTACCTGCATACTGACCTTGTGTTTCATACATCAGGACCCCCAGGTCCTGCTGTACTTTGCAATTTTTCTCCATTTAAATAACTTGCTCTGTGATTTTTTTTTTTCTGCCAAAGTGCATAACCTCACACTAACATTCCAAATTTTTGCCCACTAACTTAGCCTGTCTATGTCCTTTTGCAGGTTTTGTGTCCACACATTGCTTTTCCTCCCATCATTGTATCAGCAAACTTGGCTACATTACACTCGATCCCTTCATCCAAGTCATTAATATAGATTGTTAATAGTTGGGGTCCCAGCACTGATCCCTGCAGCACCCCACTAGTTACTGATTGCCAATGAGAATGAACCATTTATCCCAACTGTTAGTTAGTTATGCTAATATATCATCCCCAACCCCATGAACTGTCTTTTGTGCAGTAACCTTTAGAAACTAAGCATAAATGAGACTTCCAATATTTGACATTTTGTAATCCAAAAATACATATACTACAAAAGGGGAGCAGAAATTAGAATGGGAACAGTGAAGTTAATTTTGTTGTGAAAGTTTCAAGTACCACAGGTTAAGAAAAGGAACAAAATACTGCGATGCATTCAAAATAAAATGTTAAATCTCATCTCAAAAAAAGTGAAAAAACTAAGGTTTGGAAACAATCTAGAAACACCTTTGGGGGAAACAGAGTAATTTTGATGGGCATGCTAATGTGGGAAGTGCCCAACTACCCGATAAAACCAGAAGCCACACAGACTGAGACAGATAGTGGGGGATTTACTGGAAAGCGGTATACTCCGAGAGGTACTAGGGCTCTTTAACTATTGAAGGAATTTTGTACCCAACTTCATGGCAATTGCAGAACCAGTACAGCAGCTAGTGAAGGGGGGGGGGGGGGAAGAAACCATCCTTAGAAACTATAGAGTGGGGCCCTAAACAAGCAGCAGCATACAGTAATCTGAAGGAAGCCCCGTCAGCTCCAGGGCTTGGACTCCCGAATATGGATCTCCCATTCCATATACATTGAGAGAACCAGGGAGGCTTCTATGGAGCAGTGGTGACAAATACATGGGGATAGGATGAGACCCACAGATTACTACTCAACATAGCAATCACCAGAGGCTGCCAGTCTGTCCAGATGCATGGTCCCACTGGATTATGCCACTTGGACAGTCAAAATTAGCAAGCCTGTTGTAATGACAGGAGAAATAATACTACACACGACACTGGTGGATATGCTAAATACAGGAAGGCTCCAGGCCATCTCCAACATCTGCCTGGCAAAATGGGAGGCAGACCTATTACCATATGATTGACTGATCAAGGGACACATTTCACAGGTCAAGTAATGAAAGAAACCTGTAGAATATTTGGGATTAAGCAGAAGTTTCACATCCCATAGCACCCCTAGAATTCAGGGATGGCAGAGAGAATGAATCAGACCCTTAAAACCACCTTGAGCAAGGCAATGTTACCAAAAAGAATAGTGACAAGGGGAGCCAGCTACAAGACAGAATCAGAAAGTATGAGGGAACTGAGCGAGCAGTTGAAAGGTATGCAACAGGGGGGTCTGGGAAAGGCAGAAGGAGGAGGACAAAGGCAGTGAGATAACCACCTCGGCTATAATCCCAGAGGTGGGGTGAAAGTAATGGTTAAAGGAGGTGGCAGAGAAACCAGGGTTCGCACCGAGGTGGAGTGGACCATGAGGTATTAATTAGTGGAGATATGTGTGCTTGTATGAAGGTAGGGGCTGGTGGAAGCTGAAAAAGTATAAGGTACAACAGATGGACTTTTTAAAAAAAATTAGGATGTATATTTACAATTAGATTTATAATAAAATGGATCTGGAAAAGGGCATATGCCCAGAGAAACAGTGCAAACAATCTGGTTGAAACAGAAATGGTAAGAATCTAACTAAAAACCTGGAATATCCAGGATGTGTTTTATCACCAGAATGTACAGAATCACCACCACCACCACCACCCTTACAATTCTACAAGGACAAGCTACAAGACTGCCCTGGGGGCCCAGAAGCATACACCCACAAATGGAGGGCACAACAACTATGTGAAGCAGCCCCTAGGAGGCAGCATCTGTGTGTCAGGAGCATTTATCTTGAAGCCACAAAATGTTACCTGAATATTGTAAACCAGGTGAATTAACCTCAGGAAAGCATGTGGTAGTTAAACCTGGAACAGAAGTAATAGTACATTGTCCAGACCCAGAGAGGGACACAGTCTTAGAGCCATCCTCATTAAGAGCAATAGAATGGGTCATGTCAGGAAGCAAGAAAAAAGTATTCGGGTCCAGCAGTGATGATTAATTGGCAAAAACCTATAGTCACAACCCCAGGAACCACCAATTACTTAGACCCACCCACCAGGTTGGTGACAAGATCAGAGGGAATGTTATTTGACAGTGGGCAGCATTAAATATTACCTGTGAGCATAAATTTAACAGCCCTATACCTGCCAGAAAAGTTTAGCCTCAAGACTAAAGCATTGGACACAATTGCTAGACAGAATGAGAAAAGCTAGTGACGCTTCAAGAGCAAGGGAGTATCACAAGCAGCTGAGACATAAAAGGAGGAAGACAGAAGATCTATAAGGCATGATGTATTAACTGGAGTAAGTACAGGGACCTCTAGTAGATGCACTAGATATACAGGCAATCTAAGCAGGAGTCATAGTTTAAGGGGAACGATGGAGGGACTAATGAGGAAACAGGCTGGGATAGGAATAGAATCTTCAGAGTTAAGATCTAAAAAGATCCAAAATAATGCTACAGGGTATATATCCGTATTGGAAGGCCACGCACAAATTAACGAGCTACATAAGCAGGAATGAGGACGATGCCAAGGACAGGAAAAGAAACAGGTCATGCCTATGGAGATGGATGGTCAGTCAGGTGAGACAATATGGATTAGATACAAACTGGGCAAGTTCCAGATTGGATAAATGGAAATATCTTTATCCAGAGAAGGAAGCCTAACTATATGCCCTCACCCAGTGGGAGACAGGAGCAAGGAAAGCTGCAGGTTTGACAATACTACAGAAAGATGTGTCATTGGAATAAGCCCTGCTTGCACCAAATCCACACATTACACCTATCAAGGACGAGGAGATTATGTGGTAACCAGCCTGGGAACTTACAATTATGGAGGCTTGACTTGTAACATTACAATGCCTAACTTTTGCTTTACTCCCAGAATGTCAGTTGCGGTGGGAAGAGCACATGACACACACCAGGAAGACAATGACATTAAAGATAAGCAATGAGATTAAGCAAGATATTGATTACATGGAAGAGCAAACACCAATTCCCCTGTAACTTGAAGATTTAATTGAGCTCAAAAAGGACCATTAAGAAATAACATTAAAGATAAAGATAATGAGCTAAAGGATAAAGGCAAAGAACTGGACAGTGAAATAAAGGATAACCTGAAAAACCCACCTTGGTACTTGAGATTATACATCCATGGATATAGATCCTTTCACATACCCTAGTGGCAGTAGAGTTAGTTGGTTGGTGATGTTATGTATCAAGTGCAAAGACAGAAGAGGCATACCCAAGCAAAGTCACAAGCTAGGGATTAGAATTATATCCCATGTGCTAGTCCTAGTGCAGCTGATACTCCTGGGGGGGATATATGCTGCCAGTACAAGAGACGCAGAGCAAAGACGTTGGCTAAGGCCCGCAACCAAGAACATAGAAAGCCTTTGCTAGATCCAAAAGGGGGTAATCAAACAAAGACAACACGAGTACCATAAGAGTTGAGAATGTCCCAATCCTATCGCTTGAACAACAAAACAGAGGCAGGAGATACACAAATCAAGACAAGGAAAATAAAATTGTTGTCCATGGTGGGTATTAGGGGTTACCACCCAATCAAATGGGGGATTGTAAGAGCAGAAAACCTTAATCAGGGGTAAAGTAATTCAGTGTAAAGTATAAAGCAAGAAAGGCAGAAAAAAGTTTAATGCATTCATGGTAGAATAGCTGAATCTCATCCCAGCAATTAGGCTGAAACACAGGTCAGAGAAATTCTCTGGAGGAGATATGACCCACAAGATTTATGGAGGCAGTTCAGAAACAAGGAGTCCACCATGTTCCAGTCACATGAGGTAACAGGAACAAAGCACTTTAGCAGAGGGTAGCCAGTTGACTGTCAAGGACACTAGCCCAAGAGTGAGCATAGGAAGACATTCCCAGAAATGCAACCACCTGTAGGAGGCTTATCTCTAGCAACAGTCATCAGAACTGAATGTACCAATGGAATCATTAGAAATTACTGAAACCAATAAAATTAATGTAACTGTAGTAACTAATGATCTTGCTGAAAACTATTAACCAATGTATTAGTAGTAAGTGGGCAGGAACTGGTGTCAAATAACCAATGGAACACTTCCCAACCTCATTTCACCATTTTGCAACTCTAAACTGTAATTGCATAGCCTGTCCTAGGAGACCAGCAAGGAGAGAACCAGTGGGTACTCTATTGCAACTGATTCACCCTTGATTATTCAGGATTTAACAAACAATTATTCTCTATATACAGACCTGTGTCAAGCATTATCTTTTTAATATGCAACACAATCCCTGACTACTTCTCTTAAGACCCTAGGATGCAAGCCATCAGGTCTAGGGGATTTATCCACCTTTAGGTCACATTATCTTAGAGTACCACCTCCTCAGTGATTGCATTAAGTTCCTCCCCCCTACAGCCCCATGACTATCCACTGTTGGGATATTTTTAGTGTCCTCTAACATAAAGACTGATACAAAATATTTGTTCAGAGTTTCTGCCATCTCCATGTTCCCCAGTCTCATAACTCTACAGGAGCAACGTTTACTTTAACCACTAGTTTCCTTTTTATATACTTGCAGAGTTCTCCTCCAACTAATCACCACACCCACCTTGAACAAATCCACTGTGTACACAACTACCAGAGTACAGGCTCCAAAGGTCACTGAACGACGATTGATTATCGACTGAAATTTAATTTTAAAATGTTACAAACTCACCTTAACTGAAAAGACCAAAGCCAGGAAGCCGAGGCAGCACACGTTACAGTAAACGAAGTTGAAGATGGACCAGAGAAAGTGGTCCTTGACGGGAAGGGAACTGACTCTCATGGTGACTGTGGTGGTCGGCACATTAACAATGTGATGTAGCTGCTGGAAAGAGCTAACCTCGCTGTCGATTATGGGTTGGCTCATCTTGTTTTCCATCGCAGCCGATCGTGAGCGGTGCCTGAACCTGTGAGCTGTACAAGGTGCCTGGGACACAGGTTACGGAGAATGAGGAACAGGTGCGGGGTGGAGCCCTTTTTATAGCGGAGGCAAGGGGCGGGAGCAACGACTGGACAAACATGTCCTCAACCTGCCTGTCGCAGGCTGTCACCATCGGATTGGCCCTCACAGCGGTTCCAGCAAAGGCCCGTCACTCTGGGCGGCTTCACATCATTGCATGGGAAATATCCAACAGTCTTTTCTTCAAACTCCTTAACTGTGCACCCAATTCTGCTCTAATCTCTTGTAACTCATTCCCAGCTCCCAGACCCGTGCAAAGCTCCGCGTTTCCAAGCGGACAGGCAGAGTTTACACAGGCAGAGTTCACCATATGAGCAGGGTCCAGTAGGGAGATCACGGACTTGCAGCAGCAGAGTGTTGCTAGTGTAGCAATGTTGCTAGTCTAGTAATTCTTAACCTGGAACTAATGATCACAGAGACAGCAATTCAAATCATGGCAGCTGGGGAATTTAAATTTAGTTAATTAAATAAATCATAGAATCATAGATATTTACAGCATGGAAGGAGGCCATTTCGGCCCAGCTTGTCCGTGCCAGCCGACCAAGAGCTATCCAGCCTAATACCAGTTTCCAGCTCTTTGTCCGTAGTCCTGTAGATTACGGCACTTTAAGTGCACATTCAAGTATTTTTTAAATGTGATGAGGGTTTCTGCCTTTACCACCCTTTCAGGCAGTGAGTTCCAGACCCCCACCACCCTTTGGGTGAAGAATTTTCCCCTCATATCTCATCTAAACCTTCCTCCAATTACTTTAAATCTATCCCCCTGGATGTTGACCCACCGTCAAGGGAAACGGGTCCTTTCTATCTACTCCATCACGACCCCTCATAATGATTGGTGAGTAGTTTTTCCTTATCTTTATCTTTTTCTTTTTCTTATCAGTAAGTAACCTTTGGGATAGTTGCCAAATTAAATTAACTTAAGGGTTAAGTCATGGCAGGAGAACCCAGTCCCATGTCATGCTCCTCCCGTGCTATGTGGGAAATCAGGGACAGTGTCCCTGATGACTATATATGCAGGAAGTATATCCAGCTGCAGCTCCTGTCAGACCGCATGACGGCGCTGGAACTGCACATGGATTCACTCTGGAGCATCTGCGATGCTGAGGATGTCGTGATTAGCACATTTAGTGAGTTGGTCACTCCGCAGGTAAAGGTTACAAAGGTACATAGGGAATGGGTGACCATCAAGCAGAACAGGAATAGGAAGGCAGTGCAGGAGTCCCGTGTGGTCATCTCCCTCCAAAACAGATATACCGTTTTGGGTATTGTTGGGGGAGATGGCTCATCAGGGGAAGGCAGCAGCCAAGTTCATGGCACCGTGCTTGGCTCTGCTGCACAAGAGGGCAGGAAAAAGAATGGGAGAGCTATAGTGGTAGGGGACTCTATTGTAAGGGGAATAGATAGGCGTTTCTGTGGTCGCAACCGAGACTCCAGGATGGTGTGTTGCCTCCCTGGTGCAAGGGTCAAGGATGTCTCGGAGCTGCTGCAGGGCATTCTGGAGGGGGAGGGTGAACAGCCAGTTGTTGTGGTGCATATAGGTACCAACGGTATAGGTAAAAAACAGATGAGGTTCTACAAGCTGAATTTAGGGAGCTAGGAGTTAAATTAAAAAGTAGGACCTCAAAGGTAGTAATCTCAGGATTGCTGCCATTGCCACGTGCTCATCAGAGTAGAAATAGCAGGATAGCTAAGATGAATATGTGGCTTGAGGAGTGGTGCAGGAGGGAGGGATTCAAATTCCTGGGACATTGGAACTGGTTCTGGGGGAGGTGGGACCAGTACAAACCGGACGGTCTGCATCTGGGCAGTACCGGAACCAATGTTCGAGGTGGAGTGTTTGCTCGTGCTGTTGGGGAGGGGTTAAACTGATATGGCAGGGGGATGGGAACCTATGCAGGGAGACAGAAAGAATTAAAATGGCGGCATAAGCAAAAGATAGAAAGAAGAAAAGTAAAAGTGGAGGGCAGAGAAACCCAAGCCAAAAATCAAAAAGAGCCACATTACAGCAAAATTCTAAAGGGACATAGTGCATTAAAAAGACCAGCCTGAAGGCTCTTTGCCCCAATGCAAGGAGCATTCATAATAAGGTGGACGAATTAACTGCGCAGGCAGCTATTAACGAATATGATATAATTGGGATTACGGAGACATGGCTCCAGGGTGACCAAGGCTGGGAACTCAACATCCAGGGGTATTCAATATTCAGGAAGGATAGACAGAAAGGAAAAGGAGATGGGGTAGCATTGCTGGTTAAAGAGGAAATTAACGCAATAGTAAGGAAGGACATTAGCTTGGATGATGTGGAATCTGTATGGGTGGAGCTGCGGGATACCAAAGGGCAGAAAACACGAGTGGGAGTTGTGTACAGACTACCAAACAGTAGTAGTGAGGTTGGGGACAGCATCAAACAAGAAATTAAGGATGCAATAAAGGTACAGCAGTTATCATGGGTGACTTTAATCGACATATAGATTGGGCTAACCAAACTAGTAGCAATACGGTGGAGGAAGATTTCCTGGAGTGTATTAGGGATGGTTTTCTAGACCAATATGTCGAGGAACCAACTAGAGGGCTGGCTATCCTAAACTGGGTGATGTGTAATGAGAAAGGACTAATTAGCAATCTTGTTGTGCGAGGCCCCTTGGGGAAGAGTGACCATAATCTGGTAGAATTCTTTATTAAGATGGAGAATGACACAGTTAATTCAGAGACTAGGGTCCTGAACTTAAGGAAAGGTAACTTTGATGGTATGAGGCGTGAATTGGCTAGAATAGATTGGTGAATGATACTTAAAGGGTTGACGGTGGATAGGCAATGGCAGACATTTATAGATCACATGGATGAACTTCAACAATTGTACATCCCTGTCTGGAGTAAAAATAAAATGGGGAAGGTGGCTCAACCGTGGCGACAAGAGAAATTAGAGATAGTGTTAAATCCAAGGAAGAGGCATAAAAATTGACCAGAAAAAGCAGCAAATCTGAGGACTGGGAGAAATTTAGAATTCAGCAGAGGAGGACAAAGGGTTTAATTAAGAGGGGGAAAATAGAGTATGAAAGGAAACTTGCTGGGAACATAAAAACTGACTGCAAAAGCTTCTCTAGATTTGTGAAAAGAAAAAGATTAGTGAAGACAAACGTAGGTTCCTTGCAGTCAGAATCAGGTGAATTTATAATGAGAAACAAAGAAATGGCAGACCAATTCAACAAATACCTTGGTTCTGTCTTCACGAAGGAAGACACAAATAACCTTTCGGAAATACTAAGCGACCGAGGGTCTAGCGAGAAGGAGGAACTGAAGGAAATCCTGATTAGTCAGAAAATTGTGTTAGGGAAATTGATGGGATTGAAGGCCGATAAATCCCCAGGGTCTGATATCTGCATCCCAGAGTACTTAAGGAAGTGGCGTGAGAAATAGTGGATCCATTAGTGATCATTTCCCAACAGTCTATCGACTCTGGATCAGTTGCTATGGACTGGAGGGTAGCTAATGTAACACCACTTTTTAAAAAAGGAGGGAGAGAGAAAACGAGGAATTATAGACCGGTTAGCCTGACATTGGTAGTGGGGAAAATGTTGGAATCAATTATTAAAGATGAAATGGCAGCGCATTTGGAAAGCAGTGACAGGATCGGTCTAAGTCAGCATGGATTTATGAAAGGGAAATCATGCTTGACAAATCTTCTAGAATTTTTTGAGGATGTAACTAGTAGAGTGGATAAGGGAGAACCAGTGGATGTGGTGTACTTGG
>NC_091990.1:102639313-102641813 GCF_044704955.1 Pristiophorus japonicus | reverse complement strand
TCACGCACACACTCACTCAGACTCACACTCACTCACTCACTCACTCACACTCACACACTCACACACATTCACACATTCACTCACCCTCACACACATTCACACACTGACACACATACAGACATACACACTCACACAAACACATTCACACAGACTCACACACACTCAATCAGACTCACACTCACTCACACATGCACACACTCATACAGTCTCTCTCACACATGCACACACACACACTCACAGAGACTCACACTCATACACACACTCACACACTCACTTGCACTCACACACACACACTCACACTCACACAGACTCACACACACTCACTCACACACACTCTCACATATGCACACTCACACATGCACACACACAGACTCACACATTCACACTCACTCACACACACAGACTCACACTCATCACTCACTCACACACACACTCTCTCTCACACACACACACACACACTCTCTCACAGACACACACAAATACACACTCACTCACACACACTCACGCACACACACTCACATTCACACTCACACTCACTCACACACGCACTCACAAACTCTCTCACACACACACTCACTCACACACACACACACACACTGATACACATGCACACACTCACATTCACATGCAGACTCACACACTCACACATACTCACAGACTCACACACACATTTACACATACTGACACACTGAAACACTGATACATGGACACACATACAGACACACTGACTCACACACAGACTCACTCAGACTCACACTCACTCACACATGCACACACTCATACAGACTCTCTCACACATGCACACACACACACTCACAGAGACTCACACTCATACACACACTCACACACTCACTTGCACTCACACACACACACTCACACTCACACAGACTCACACACACTCACTCACACACACTCTCACACATGCACACTCACACATGCACACACACACACAGACTCACACATTCACACTCACTCACACACACAGACTCACACTCATCACTCACTCACACACACACTCTCTCTCAAACACACACGTACACACACACACTCACATATACACTGGCACACAGACTCACACACTCACAAACTGACACAGACTCACACATACAGATACATACACTCACACTCACATACACACGCAGACTCGCACACTCACACAGACTCACACACATTCACATTCACAGACATTGACACACTGACACACTGACACACTGACTCACACACACACTCATTCACTCACACACACACACTCGCACATACACACACGCACACAGACTCACACTCACACACACACTCACACTCATTTAAACTCGCACACACATACTCACTTACACACTCACACTCACACAGACTCACACACAGTCACACACACACACACTCACACTCACGCACACACACTCAAGCAGACTTACCCACACACTCACTCAGACTCACACTCACTCACTCACACTCACACAGACTCACACACATTCACTCACACACATTCACACATTCACTCACACACACACACACTCACTCAGACGCACACACAGTGACACACACACACTCACACTCACACACTCACTGACACACACACTCACTCACAAACACTCACTCACACGCACACTGTCACTCACATGCACACTGACACTCACACACTCTCACACACACTCACTTACACACACACTGACACTCACACTCACACACACTCACTCAGACACTCACACATACTCACACACTCACACACACATTCACACACTGACACTCACTCACACACTTCCACACTCACACACACTCACACACACAATCACTCACACACTCCCACGCTGACACACACACTCACACACTGACATTCATACACTCACTCACACACACACACACACACTCACGCACACACTCACTCAGACTCACACTCGCTCACTCACACTCACACTCACACAGACTCACACACATTCACTTACACACACGCACACACACACTCACACTCACACACATTCACACACTGACATCATACAGACACACACACTCACATACACTCACGCACACACACTCAAGCAGACGTACGCACACACTCACTCAGACTCACACTCACTCACTCACTCACTCACACAGACTCACACACATTCACACATTCACTCACACACACACATTCACTCACACACTCACACACTGACACACATACAGACATACACACTCACACAAAGACATTCACACAGACTCACGCACACTCAGACTCACACTCACTCAATCATGCACCCACACACCCAGTCATACACTCACTCACAGACACACGTACACACACACACACACTCGCACATACACTGACACACAGACTCATACACTCGCACACTGACACAGGCTCACACACTGACACTCACTCACACACTCCCACACGCACACACACACTCACACACTGACACTCACACACTCACACACACACACACACAAACACACACACACACACTCACACACACACACTGCTACACACTCACACACTGGCACAGACACACACACTCACACT
>NC_091990.1:102616813-102634313 GCF_044704955.1 Pristiophorus japonicus | reverse complement strand
TCACACACACTCTCACACATGCACACTCACACACACGCACACACACTCACACACACAGACTCACACATTCACACTCACTCACACACATACACACACACAGACTCACTCACACACACACACTCGCACACACACACACACACGCACACACACACATGCACACGCACACACTCAGTCACACTCAAACACTTACTCATACTCACACAAACACACTGACACTCACACACTCACACCAACACACGCACACACACACATACACACATTGACACTCACGCATATTCACACACACACACACACATTGACACACACACACTCATGCACTCACACACACACTCACACACACACATCCACACAGATTCACACTTACACAGACTCACAGACTCACACACTCACTCACAGACTTGCACACACTCACGCACACTGACACACTCACACACATACAGTCACACACACTCACACACACACACTCATGCAGACTCACGCACACACTCACTCACACTCACACTCACTCACTCACACTCACACTCACAAAGACTCACACACATTCACACATTCACTCACACACACACACTCACTCACCCTCACACTCACACACATTCACACACTGACACACATACAGACATACACACTCACACAAACACATTCACACAGACTCACACACTCTCACTCAGACTTACACTAACTCACTCATGCACACACTTATACAGTCCCTCTCACACACGCACACATGCACACACACACACTCACAGAGACTCACACGCACACATGCACACACACACACAGACTCACATATTCACACTCACTCACACACACAGACTCACACTCACTCACTCACACACACACTCTCACACACACACACACAAATACACACTCACTCACACACACTCACGCACACACACTCACATTCACACTCACACTCACTCACACACGCACTCGCAAACTCTCTCACACACACGCTCACACACACACACACACACTGATACACACGCACACACTCACATACACACGCAGACTCACACACTCACACAGACTCACACACTCACACACACATTCACACATACTGACACACTGAAACACTGATACATGGACACACATACAGACACACTGACTCACACACACACTCGCTCAGACTCACACTCACTCACTCACACACCTACTAACACTCACTCAAACACACACGTACACACACACACACACATTCACATATACACTGGCACACAGACTCACACACTCACAAACTGACACAGACTCACATATACAGATACATACACTCACACTCACATACACACACAGACTCGCACACTCACACAGACTCGCACACTCACACATATTCACACTCACAGACACTGGCATACTGACACAGTGACTCACACACACACTCATTCAGACTCACACTCATTCACTCACACACACACACGCACATACACACACGCACACAGACTCACACTCACACACACACTCACACTCACTTAAACTCGCACACACATACTCACTTACACAAACGCACTCACACACAGTCACACACACACACTCACACACTCACACTCACACACACACTGACACTTACACAATCACTCACAAACACTCACTCACACGCACACTGACACTCACACACTCACACACACTCACTTACACACACTGACACTCACACACTCACAAACACTCACTCACAAACTCACACACACTCACACATACTCACACACACATTCACACACTGACACTCACTCACACACTTCCACACTCACACACACTCACACACAATCACACACTGACAATCACTCACACACTCCCACGCTCACACACACACTCACACACTGACATTCATACACTCACTCACACACACACACACACACTCACGCACACACTCACTCAGACTCACACTCACTCACTCACACTCACACTCACACAGACTCACACACATTCACACATTCACTCATACACACACACTCACACTCACACACATTCACACACTGACATCATACAGACACACACACTCACACGCACTCACGCACACACACTCAAGCAGACTTACGCACACACTCACTCAGAATCACACTCACTCACTCACACTCACACAGACTCACACACATTCACACATTCACTCACACACACACTCTCTCACACGCACACTCACACACATTCACACACTGACATCATACAGACACACACACTCACACACACTCACGCACACATACTCAAGCAGACTTACGCACACACTCACTCAGACTCACACTCACTCACTCACACTCACACTCACACAGACTCACACACATTCACACATTCACTCACACACACACACTCACTCACACGCACGCACACACATGCACACACACACGCACACACACACTTACTCATACTCACACACACACTGACACTTACACAATCACACCAACACACTCACACACACACATACACACATTGACACTCACGCATATTCACACACACACTCACGCACTCACACACATACTCACATACACACATTCACACAGATTCACACTCACACAGACTCACACATTCACGCTGACAAACACACACTCACACACACTCACACATACAGGCACACGCACTCTCATTCACACTCACACGCACACACACTCAGTCACATTCAAACACTCACTCATACTCACACACACATTCACTCACACACACACACTCACTCACATTCACACACTGACACACACTCTCTCACAGACACACAAATACACACTCACTCACACATACTCACGCACACACACTCACATTCACACACACACTCACTCACACACGCACTCACAAACTCTCACACACACACTCACTCACACACACACACATGCAGACTCACACACTCACTCAGACTCTCACTCACTCACACACCCACTAACACTCACTCAAACACACACGTACACACACACACACACACTCACATATACACTGGCACACAGACTCACACACTCTCACACACTCACACACACTCACACACACTCACACACTCACACACTCACTCACACTCAAACACTCACTCACACTCACACACACACTCACACTCACACACCCACACAAACACACTGACACTCATACACTCACACAAACACACTCACTCACATTCGCACACACACACTCACACACACACTGACGCACAGACAATCACACTCACACACTCACACACACTGACACACTCACACACTCACACATACAGACACACACACACTCATGCAGAGTTACACTCACACACACACACTCACTCACACACACACGCACTCACACACATACCCTCACACATGCTTGCACACTCACTACACACACACTCTCTCTCACACACACACACTCGCACTCAAACACACTCACTTACACACGCACATTCACTCACTCGCACAGATACACACACTCACATTCACACACACACTCACACACACTCAAACACACACACACTCACACGCACACACACACTCATACAGACGCACACATTCACATTCACTCACTCACACACACAGACGTACACTCATACACTCCCTCACTCACACACACTCACTCACACACACTCACACACTCACAAATTCACTCACACACACACACACAAACGCAGTCACACACACTCAGATGCACACACACTCACGCAGACTCGCACACACTCAGGTTCACACAGGCACACTCACACAGACTCACACATTCTCACATTCACACACACACACTCACAAAGGTTCACACATTCACGTACACACTCGCTCACAATCAGTCACACTCATGCACTCACACACACTCAAACAGACACTCACACAGTCACTCACACACACACTCACACTCACACACTCACACACACACACATTCACACTCATACTCGCACACGCTCACACACACATACACACACTCACACACTCACACGCACACACTCACTCACACACACCCACACAAACACACTCACACTCATACACACTCACATGCAAACAATCACTCACACAGACTGACACTACTCACTCACACACTCACATTCATACTCGCACACACTCACGCACACACACACACACTCACACACTCACATGCACACTCTCACTCACATTCACACACACACACTCACACACACACTGGCACACAGACAATCACACTCACACACACTGACACACTGACACACTCACACACATACAGGCACACACACACACACACTCATGCAGACTCACACTCACACACACACATACTCACTCACACACACACACACCCTCACACATGCTCATACACACACACTCACATGTGCATACTTACACAGACTCACACACACTCATACTCAATCACACTCACATACACTCACTCACTCACTCACACACACTCACTCACATTCACTCACACACATACTCACACACTCACACAGACTCACACTCACACACTCACTCACACTCATGCACACACACACACGCACACTCACCCACACTCACACAGGCTCACACACAGTCACACACACACACTCACTCACACGCACACACGCTCACACACACACACCCTCACACATGCTCATACACACACTCACCTGCGCATACTTACACAGACTCACACACACTCATACTCACTCACACTCACATACACTCACACTCACTCACTCACACACACTCACACGCTCACAGACACACACTCACACACTCACTCAGACACACAGTCACACACACTCACACATTGACACTCACACACACTCACACTCACACACACTCACGCACACTCACACACTAACACTCACTCACACACTCCCACAATCACACACACACACACACACACTCGCACACACACACACACACACTCACACACACACTGACACTCACACACTGACACACACACACACACACTGACACACACACACTCACACATTGACACACACACTCACACATTGACACACACACATATTGATACACACTCACACACTCACTCAGACTCACACTCGCCCACTCACACACACACCCAATCATACACTCATTCACACACACACATACACGCACTCTCACACACACACACACACGCGCACACAGATTCACACGCACACACTCACTTAGAATTACTTGAACTCACACACACTCACTCAACACTCACTCACACACTCACTTAAACACACTCACTCACACTCACTCAAAATCACTTACACACACACATTCGTTCATTCGCACACATACACACACTCACACACATACACACGCATGCTCACATTCACACACACAATCATACTCATACACTCTCACACTCACACTTACTTAGTCTCACACTCACACATTCACACATTCACTCTCTCACACACACACTCCCTCACACACACATAAGCACTCGCACTCAAACACACTCACTCACTCACACTCACTCACTCACACTCATAGACTCACTCACACATACACACACGCTCACACACACACATAACACACACTCACACAGACTCACACACTCACTCACTCTCACACACACTCACACACACTCACACACACTCACACACTCACACTCACACACTCACATACACACTCACATGCACACACACTCATACACACACACACTCACGCACACACACACTCACACACACTCACTCACACACTCACGCTCACACACTCACTCACACATACTCACTTACACACACTCACACGTTGACACTCACACACACTCATACACTGACACTCACTCACACACTCCCACAATCACACACACTCACACACACACACTCACACACACACACTCACACATACACTCACACACACTCACACTCACACTCATACTCACACACTCACACATACACACGCTCCCACACAATCACACACACACACACACACACTCACGCACACATACTGATGCACACTCACGCATTCACTCAGACTCACACTCGCTCACTCACACACACACCCACTCACACACTCATTCACACACGCACATACCCACACTAGCACATACACACACGCACACAGACTCACACTCACACACACACTCACTTAGACTCACTTGAACTCACACACACTCACACTCACTCACACTCACACACTCACTCAAACATACTCACTCACACTCACTCCACTCACTTACACACACACATTTGCTCATTCGCACACATACACACACACACACACACACACATGCTCACGTTCACACACACAATAACACTCACACACTCTCACACTCACACTTACTCAAACTCAAACTCACACACTCACACATTCACTCTCGCACACACACACTCTCTCACACACAGACACGCGCTCGCACTCAAACACACTCACTCACACTCACTCACACTCACTTACACACACATTCACTCACTCGCACAAATACACACACTCACATTCACACACTCACTCACACATGCTCTCACACACACTCAAACACACACATACACTCACAGTCACATGCACACACACACTCACACAGACTCACACGTTCACATTCACTCACTCACACACACAGACATACACTCATACACTCAATCACTCACACACACTCACATGCAAACAATCACTCACACAGGCTGACACTCACTCACTCACACACTCACACTCATACTCGCACACGCTCACACACACACATACACACACACTCATACACACACACTCACTCGGACTCACACTCACACACACTCACATGTACACACACTCACTCACACTCACTCACACACATACACACACACACTCACACACATTCACACACTCATACGTATGCACTCATTCACACACACACACTCACACTCAGACACTCACACACACTCACACACTTACACACGCACACTCACACACACTCACACGCATATACACACTCACACATACTCACACTCACACACTCACACACACACTCACACTCACTCACTCACTCACACACACACACACTCGCACACACACACACACACACATGCGCACACACACGCACACACACTCAGTCACACTCAAACACTCACTCATACTCACACACACACACACACACATTGACAAATACACACTCACACACACTCTCACACACACATTCACACAGACTCACACTCACACAGACTCACAGACTCACACACTCACTCACAGACTCACACACACTCACGCACCTACACTCACGCAGACTCATGCACACACTCACTCAGACTCACACTCACTCACTCACACAGACTCACACACATTCACACATTCACTCACACACACACACTCACTCACACACATTCACACACTGACACACATACAGACATACACACTCATACAAAGACATTCACACAGACTCACGCACACTCAGGCTCATACTCACTCACTCATGCACACACACACCCAGTCATACACTCACTCACACACACACGTACACACACACACACACTCGCACATACACTGACACACAGACTCATACACTCGCACACTGCCACAGGCTCACACACTGACACTCACTCACACACTTCCACACTCACACACACTCACACACACACTCGCACACTGACATTCACTCACACACTCCCACACGCACACACACACTCACACACTGACACTCACACTGACACTCACACACACACACACACACACACACTCACACACACACACTGATACACACTCACACACTGGCACAGACACACACACTCACACTCACATAACATGCAGAGTCACACACTCACAGAGACTCATACACACTGACAAACTGACACACTGACACACATACAGGCACACAGACTCACACACACACTCACTCAGACTCACACTCACTCACACACACACACACCCACTCACACACTCACTCACACACACACACACATGTACACACACACACTCGCACATACACTGACACAGACTCACACACTCACACACTGACACAGGCTCACACACATTCACACTCACACAAACCGACACACTGACACACGGACACACATACAGACACACACACCCACTTACACACTCATTCACACACACATACACACGCACACACACTTGCATACACACACACACACGCACACAGACTCACACACACACTCACACACTCACTTAAACACACACACACACTCATTCACTCGCACACACACACATACACACACTCACACACACACACACAAACACACACACACTGACATTCACACTCACACACATTCTCACACACACACACGCGCGCACACACACACACACACTCACACAGACTCACACATTCACACTGACAAACACACACTCACACACTCACACATACAGGCACATGCACACTCATTCACACTCACACGCACACACACTCAGTCACATTCAAACACTCACTCATACTCACACACACATTCACTCACACACGCACACTCATTCACACTCACACACATTCACACACTGACACACATACAGACATACACACTCACGCAAACACACTCACACAGACTCACACACACTCACTCAGGCTCAGACTCACTCACTCATGCACACACTCATACAGTCCCTCACACACACACACACATGCACACACACAAACACTCACAGAGACTCACACTCATACACACATTCACACACTCACTTGCACTCACACACACACTCACACTCACACAGACTCACACACACTCACTCACACACACTCTCACACATGCACACTCACACAGACTCACACTCACTCACACACACTCGCACACATACACACACACACACACACGCACACGCACACACACTCAGTCCCACTCAAACACTTACACATACTCACACACATACTCACACACACACATTCATACAGATTCACACTCACACACACTCACACACACTGACACACTCGCAGACATACAGTCACACACACTCATGCACACACACTCATCAGACTCACGCACACACTCACTCAGACTCACACTCACTCACTCACACTCACACTCACACAGACTCACACACATTCACACATTCACTCACACACACACACTCACTCACCCTCACACTCACACACATTCACACTGACACACATACAGGCATACACACTAACACATTCACACAGACTCACACACACTCACTCAGACTCACACTAACTCACTCATGCACACACTCATACAGTTCCTCTCACACACACACACACACTCACAGAGACTCACACTCATACACACACTCACACACTCACTTGCACTCACACACACACACTCACACTCACATAGACTCACACGCACTCACTCACACACACTCTCACACATGCACACTCACACATGCACACACACACACACACACACACAAGACTCACACATTCACACTCACTCACACACACAGACTCACACTCATCACTCACTCACACACACACTCTCTCACAGACACACACAAATACACACTCACTCACACACACTCACGCACACACTCACATTCACACTCACACTCACTCACACACGCACTCACAAACTCTCTCACACACACATTCACTCACACACACACACACACACACACTGATACACATGCACACACTCACATTCACACGCAGACTCACACACTCACACAGACTCACACACTCACACACACATTTACACATACTGACACACTGAAACACTGATACATGGACACACATACAGACACACTGACTCACACACACACTCACTCAGACTCTCACTCAATCACACACCCACTAACACTCACTCAAACACACACGTACACACACACTCACATATACACTGGCACACAGACTCACACACTCACAAACTGACACAGACTCACACATACAGATACATACACTCACACTCACATACACACGCAGACTTGCACACTCACACAGACTCGCACACTCACACACATTCACATTCACAGACACTGACACACTGACACACTGACTCACACACACTCATTCAGACTCACACACATTCACTCACACACACACACTCGCACATACACACACGCACACAGACTCACACTCACACACACTCACACTCACTTAAACTCACACACACATACTCACTTACACACTCACACTCACACAGACTCACACACAGTCTCACACACACACTCACACTCACACTCACACTCACACACTCACATACACACTCACATGCACACACACTCATACACACACACACTCACGCACACACACACTCACACACACTCACTCACACACTCACGCTCACACACTCACTCACACATACTCACTTACACACACTCACACGTTGACACTCACACACACTCATACACTGACACTCACTCACACACTCCCACAATCACACACACTCACACACACACACTCACACACACACACTCACACATACACTCACACACACTCACACTCACACTCATACTCACACACTCACACATACACACGCTCCCACACAATCACACACACACACACACACACTCACGCACACATACTGATGCACACTCACGCATTCACTCAGACTCACACTCGCTCACTCACACACACACCCACTCACACACTCATTCACACACGCACATACCCACACTAGCACATACACACACGCACACAGACTCACACTCACACACACACTCACTTAGACTCACTTGAACTCACACACACTCACACTCACTCACACTCACACACTCACTCAAACATACTCACTCACACTCACTCCACTCACTTACACACACACATTTGCTCATTCGCACACATACACACACACACACACACACACATGCTCACGTTCACACACACAATAACACTCACACACTCTCACACTCACACTTACTCAAACTCAAACTCACACACTCACACATTCACTCTCGCACACACACACTCTCTCACACACAGACACGCGCTCGCACTCAAACACACTCACTCACACTCACTCACACTCACTTACACACACATTCACTCACTCGCACAAATACACACACTCACATTCACACACTCACTCACACATGCTCTCACACACACTCAAACACACACATACACTCACAGTCACATGCACACACACACTCACACAGACTCACACGTTCACATTCACTCACTCACACACACAGACATACACTCATACACTCAATCACTCACACACACTCACATGCAAACAATCACTCACACAGGCTGACACTCACTCACTCACACACTCACACTCATACTCGCACACGCTCACACACACACATACACACACACTCATACACACACACTCACTCGGACTCACACTCACACACACTCACATGTACACACACTCACTCACACTCACTCACACACATACACACACACACTCACACACATTCACACACTCATACGTATGCACTCATTCACACACACACACTCACACTCAGACACTCACACACACTCACACACTTACACACGCACACTCACACACACTCACACGCATATACACACTCACACATACTCACACTCACACACTCACACACACACTCACACTCACTCACTCACTCACACACACACACACTCGCACACACACACACACACACATGCGCACACACACGCACACACACTCAGTCACACTCAAACACTCACTCATACTCACACACACACACACACACATTGACAAATACACACTCACACACACTCTCACACACACATTCACACAGACTCACACTCACACAGACTCACAGACTCACACACTCACTCACAGACTCACACACACTCACGCACCTACACTCACGCAGACTCATGCACACACTCACTCAGACTCACACTCACTCACTCACACAGACTCACACACATTCACACATTCACTCACACACACACACTCACTCACACACATTCACACACTGACACACATACAGACATACACACTCATACAAAGACATTCACACAGACTCACGCACACTCAGGCTCATACTCACTCACTCATGCACACACACACCCAGTCATACACTCACTCACACACACACGTACACACACACACACACTCGCACATACACTGACACACAGACTCATACACTCGCACACTGCCACAGGCTCACACACTGACACTCACTCACACACTTCCACACTCACACACACTCACACACACACTCGCACACTGACATTCACTCACACACTCCCACACGCACACACACACTCACACACTGACACTCACACTGACACTCACACACACACACACACTCACACACACACACTGATACACACTCACACACTGGCACAGACACACACACTCACACTCACATAACATGCAGAGTCACACACTCACAGAGACTCATACACACTGACAAACTGACACACTGACACACATACAGGCACACAGACTCACACACACACTCACTCAGACTCACACTCACTCACACACACACACACCCACTCACACACTCACTCACACACACACACACATGTACACACACACACTCGCACATACACTGACACAGACTCACACACTCACACACTGACACAGGCTCACACACATTCACACTCACACAAACCGACACACTGACACACGGACACACATACAGACACACACACCCACTTACACACTCATTCACACACACATACACACGCACACACACTTGCATACACACACACACACGCACACAGACTCACACACACACTCACACACTCACTTAAACACACACACACACTCATTCACTCGCACACACACACATACACACACTCACACACACACACACAAACACACACACACTGACATTCACACTCACACACATTCTCACACACACACACGCGCGCACACACACACACACACTCACACAGACTCACACATTCACACTGACAAACACACACTCACACACTCACACATACAGGCACATGCACACTCATTCACACTCACACGCACACACACTCAGTCACATTCAAACACTCACTCATACTCACACACACATTCACTCACACACGCACACTCATTCACACTCACACACATTCACACACTGACACACATACAGACATACACACTCACGCAAACACACTCACACAGACTCACACACACTCACTCAGGCTCAGACTCACTCACTCATGCACACACTCATACAGTCCCTCACACACACACACACATGCACACACACAAACACTCACAGAGACTCACACTCATACACACATTCACACACTCACTTGCACTCACACACACACTCACACTCACACAGACTCACACACACTCACTCACACACACTCTCACACATGCACACTCACACAGACTCACACTCACTCACACACACTCGCACACATACACACACACACACACACGCACACGCACACACACTCAGTCCCACTCAAACACTTACACATACTCACACACATACTCACACACACACATTCATACAGATTCACACTCACACACACTCACACACACTGACACACTCGCAGACATACAGTCACACACACTCATGCACACACACTCATCAGACTCACGCACACACTCACTCAGACTCACACTCACTCACTCACACTCACACTCACACAGACTCACACACATTCACACATTCACTCACACACACACACTCACTCACCCTCACACTCACACACATTCACACTGACACACATACAGGCATACACACTAACACATTCACACAGACTCACACACACTCACTCAGACTCACACTAACTCACTCATGCACACACTCATACAGTTCCTCTCACACACACACACACACTCACAGAGACTCACACTCATACACACACTCACACACTCACTTGCACTCACACACACACACTCACACTCACATAGACTCACACGCACTCACTCACACACACTCTCACACATGCACACTCACACATGCACACACACACACACACACACACAAGACTCACACATTCACACTCACTCACACACACAGACTCACACTCATCACTCACTCACACACACACTCTCTCACAGACACACACAAATACACACTCACTCACACACACTCACGCACACACTCACATTCACACTCACACTCACTCACACACGCACTCACAAACTCTCTCACACACACATTCACTCACACACACACACACACACACACTGATACACATGCACACACTCACATTCACACGCAGACTCACACACTCACACAGACTCACACACTCACACACACATTTACACATACTGACACACTGAAACACTGATACATGGACACACATACAGACACACTGACTCACACACACACTCACTCAGACTCTCACTCAATCACACACCCACTAACACTCACTCAAACACACACGTACACACACACTCACATATATACTGGCACACAGACTCACACACTCACAAACTGACACAGACTCACACATACAGATACATACACTCACACTCACATACACACGCAGACTTGCACACTCACACAGACTCGCACACTCACACACATTCACATTCACAGACACTGACACACTGACACACTGACTCACACACACTCATTCAGACTCACACACATTCACTCACACACACACACTCGCACATACACACACGCACACAGACTCACACTCACACACACACTCACACTCACTTAAACTCACACACACATACTCACTTACACACTCACACTCACACAGACTCACACACAGTCTCACACACACACTCACACTCACACACACACTCACACACTCACTTGAACTCACACACACGCACTCACTCACACACACTCACTCACACTCACACACACACTCACACACACTCACTCACACTCACACATACACACACACACTCACTTACACACACATACACTCATTCACGCACATGCACACACATATACACTCACACAAACACACACACACACACACACAAACTCACATTCACACTCACACACACACACACACACTCTCTCACACACACACACTCACGTGCACACACACTCACACAGACTCACATATTCACACTGATAAACACAGACTCACACAGACTCACACATACATGTACACGCACACTCATTCACACTCACATGCACACCCACTCAGTCACACTCAAACACTCACTCATACTCACACACACACACACTGACACTCACACACTCACACCAACACACTCACACAAACACACACACACATTGACACTCACGCATACTCACACACACACACATTGACACACACACACTCACACACACACACACATTCACACAGACTCACACTCACACAGACTCACACACTCACACACTCACTCACATACTCACACTCACACACACACTTACACACACACACACACTCACTCTCACTCACATACACTCACACAGACTCGCACACTCACACACACACACTCTCTCACACATACACACTCGCACTCAAACACACTCTCTCACACTCACTTACACACACACATTCACTCACTCGCATACATACGCACACTCACATTCACACACAAACTCACACACACACTCAAACACACACACACTCAAACATACACACACTCAAACACACACACACTCACACACACACTCACACAGACGTACACATTCACATTCACCCACACACACACACAGACATACACTCATACACTCCCTCGCTCACACACACCCACTCACACACTCACTCACACATTCACTCACACACACACTCACGCACAACGCACTCACACACACTCAGATGCACACACACACTCATGCAGACTCACCCACACTCAGGTTCACACACACACACTCACAAAGGTTCACACATTCACATACACACTTGCTCACAATCAGTCACACTCATGCACACACACACACTCAAACACACACTCACACAGTCACTCACACACACACTCATACACTCACACACACTCACATGCAAACAATCACTCACACAGATTGAAACTCACTCACTCACACTCACACTCATACTCGCACACGCTCACACACACATACACACACTCACACACTCACACGCACACACACATTCACACACACTCTCTCACACACACACACTCGCACTCACACACACTCACTCACTCACGCACACTGACACTCACACACTTACACACACACTCACACTCACTCACACAGGCTCACTCACACATAGACACACACATACACACACACACTCACACTCACCCACACACTCACTCACACACACACACAAACTCATATACTCACACACATACACACTCACACAGACACACACACTCACACACACACTTTCACACACTCACACGCACACACTCAAACATGCTCACACCCACACATACACACACCCTCACTCACACAGACTCACATGCTCACACACACATACTCACTCACTCACACTCACACACTCACACTCACACACACACACACTCACACGCAAGCATTCATTCACACACACACACGCACTCCCACACTCACACACACTCACACACATACACAAACTCACACTCACACTCACACCCACACACTCACTTACACTCACACACTCACTCACTTACACACACACATCCACTCACACTCTCACTCACACACATACTCACACACACAAACTTACACACGCTCACACACACACTCACACACACTCTCACATGCACACACACTCACTCACACACTCACTCACTCACTCACACACATACATACACACACTCACACTCACACGCATACACTCATTCACACACACACTAACGCACACTCACACACACTCACACACACTCTCAGACACTCACACACACTCACACACACACTCACACACGCCCACACACTCACACACACTGACACTCACACACTTACTCGCACACTCACGCTCACTCACACAGTCTTACTCACACATACACACATACATACACACACACACTCACACTCACACACACACTCACTCACATACACACACACACTCACATACACACACACTCACACAGACACACACACTCACATACACACTCACACATGCACACTCACACATACACACACCCTCACTTACACAGACTCACATGCTCACACACACTCACACTCACCCACACACTCACTCACACACACAAACACACACACTCACATACTCACACACACACACTCACACAGGCACACACACTCACACACACATACTCACACATGCTCTCCCACACACACTTACCCACACACTCACACACTCACACTCACATACTCACACACACACAGACACACACACACAGACACACACATGCTCACACACACATATTTACACACACACACAAACTGACACTCATATACACTCACACACACATACACATACACTCATGCACACACACTCACACTCACATACACAAACACACACACACTTACTCACTCACTCATACAGACTCACACACTCACACACACTGACACACTGACACACATACAGACCCACATACACACACACACTCTCACTCACACACGCACTTACACTCACACACTCATTCACACACACACACACACACACACACTCATATACTCACACACATACACACTCACACAGACATACACACTCACACACACACTTTCACACACTCACACGCGCACACTCACACATGCTCACACCCACACATACACACACCCTCACTCACACAGACTCACATGCTCACACACACATACTCACTCACTCACACTCACACACTCACACTCACACACACACACACTCACACGCATGCATTCATTCACACACACACACACACTCACACACTCACACACACTCACACACATACACAAACTCACACTCACACTCACACCCACACACTCACTTACACTCACACACTCACTCACTTACACACACACATCCACTCACACTCTCACTCACACACATATTCACACACACAAACTTACACATGCTCACACACACACACTCACACACACTCTCACATGCACACACACTCACTCACACACTCACT